>NC_057804.1:270266822-270566822 GCF_018294505.1 Triticum aestivum | reverse complement strand
GGAAAAATAATTATGCAAATAATCCCACTGATAAAAGAATTGTTTTACTTGAGAGGAAAGATAGGTCCAACAATGATTGAAAAGTTTTCACTTGGGGTAAAAAATCCATAATAATAAAGAAAAGAGTGATTCTGAAATCAGAAGGAAATACAGAAAATAAAAGTTTTAGTTTCTTGGCAAAATTTTAATTAATAAAACAAGATTAAAATTTTGGGGTGTCACAACACTACCCCCCTTAAGAAAAAATGTCGTCCTCGAGATTTGCTAAGAGCTGTTTTGAAAAACAAATACTCCACGGTTACGTGTTTTTGCAAGCAGTGTATGTGTTCGAGTAGTGGTGGTGCTGCGTGAATAAAAATAATCCATGTCGTCAGAAGATATATGATGCAGCAACTCAAGGAAAAGAAATCTCACTTCAGGATTTTTCGCGAGAGAACAATAGTAATATATTAGAGTCAAACCGCAACAGAACTACTCATATTAATAGAAACTAAAAGATTTACTCGCCGCGCAAACTCGGGGTACCACGCATAAGTTACAACTTATAAGTAAATGTTGCAATAATAAACACAGCAGCGACGTCTATAATGCAAACGGTAACTGGACGGGGTCCCGAGAAAACGTCTCTGGTACTGGGATGCACTCCTCTTCTATCGGGGAAAGCGGATTGACCAGCCGATGAATGTGTCTCTCCTGGTCGGGCCTTAGTGGTCTGCCAATGGCGATATGAGAATTTAAATCCACGAGACTCTGGAGATAACCCATTACTTGCTGGTTCAAACGTTCTTGAGCGATGATGTAATGGACAAGGTTGGCCAGTACTGGGTCTTTCTCAAATCGTCCACCGGGAAAAGATATTACTTCTCTGGGTGCTGCACGGCTCGGAGAGTAATAATACCCTCGTTCGCTGTCATAGGGTACCGTGAATCGAAGGCGAGCGAGTGCTTCGTAAGCAGCAGCTTCTATGGCCATATGTGGGGTCGGCATAGATTTCCCCACGAAGGAGACCTCCGTTGGGTCTTGGTTGGAGTCTACGGGAGGGATGTGTACTGCTGCCCAATATTTCGAGGTGGAAGGTGTGATTCTCGATTTGAACAGCTTGTATTGGGATGGCTGGGTAGAACCCATGGTACTGCAGGTAAAGTCCCACAATATTTTGACAAAACTACCCGGGGTTGCATCTGCGGTTCTCAGATAAATACTAGGGCTCAGCATGGCAGGAAATGGTTGTGAGGGTGGTGCACGAGGTGAGGGGTGCTTGGTAAGGTCACGAGGTGGCCTTCTTATATAGCATCCGGACTGGTTATTTACCATGGTGAAAGGTAATAAATTTGCCAGTTCAACTCCAAGGGTCGGGGTCAAAGCCACAGATACATATCTCACTAAAGTGACGTATCACTGTGGGGGTTGTCGGGGTGGTTTTGGTAGCTGTGCCCGGAAAAATATGCAACTGCATGCTGACATAGTTATGCAAGGTTACTATTTAAAACAGAGGCACAACAACAGGCTGCGTTAATTTACAAGGTCACACGATTACAAAGCGAGGATACACTGAGACTCGACACTACTTGGTGACTTAGTCTACCTCGTTTATATCTAAACGAGCCTGCCTTGAGGACGTCGAGGCTTCTCCACGGGTCTCACCGTCGGGGTTAGCTGGAGGTGGTTGAGGAACTATAGGGTCGGGGTAGCGATGATGACCATCGCGGGGATTGTTGGCCACAATCTCGTTGGAGTGTGCTCCCAAAAGGCGACGAAGCACTTCTGGGGTCATCAAAGCACCTTGGTTGATGGCTGGGGGTGACCTCAAGGTCTCGATCGGGTGTCCGAACAGCACGACTGGGTTGTCGGCGTCGGGCTCGTCTTCTCCTCTTGCCGGGGCTCGGCGTATCAGCTCTCCACGAGCTGCGATCAGATCAAGAGTGATCTGATCGAACAGATCCTCTAGTGCACTTACATAGCGCACCAGATGCAACAACGCATGATCCGTCTTGTGATCTCCGTTGGCAACCTAGGGTGGCCTACCATACCCGCCACGGCTGGGGTAGTAGTAGAACGAGCGGCAGTTAACTCTGGGCGACAAGTGCCGGAGTTGAACTACAGCCTCTCGAGCAGCTAGTTGGATGGCTTGTGGCTCAAAGGAAGTTGTCCTTCCGGTGAACCTGTAGGGGCATTCTGGCGATAGACCCCTACCATAGGCGTGCACGGTGTCCCATAATTGACGGCTTTCACCGCCCATGGGTCCTCGGTACACCACATACTCTGGAGGTTCTTCTAATGCAAAGGCACGGCGGGTGAGGTTCACGAGCACGGTCACAAAACCTCCAAGGTTTGTTGTTGTGGTCTCATTGTGCACGACGGGGCCAGGCATTATGGCTCGGTTTGAGGGATAGGTTGGGCTGTGCTGTGTTGAGGCTAGCGTGCCCTTTTTATAGAAAAAGGGGACGGAGTCTTCCTTCACACGCGTGCGAATGGGACAATCTAGGGGTCGGTTACTGGCGCATGCTTGCCAGGTTAGGCTGATAGGTTGGGCACCGACTGCCAAAAGTGTCGGGGTCACTGTGTGGCTATCTTGCACGAGAAGCTTGGACGGGTTTAGGTTATGGTCAGATGGGTTGGTTAACCTAGGTTTATTGACCTGGCTGAGATAGGATTAGCCAATGGTCAGCTTGGCTCTGATACCAAGTTTGTCGCGACCGGTTTTTCGGGTATTAATTTTCCAGAAAATGGCCTTTGTGCTCACCAGCCCCAGGATTACTGTTAGCTGATGAGGCACCAACTTGTTACAGAAACTCCAAGCAAAAATACATAATATGTAGTACAAGACCATTCTGGCCTATGAGTACAACATAAGGTTGCTAGTGGTTGATGGCGGAAGCGGTTTGTGGATTATCAGCGTTATGGGACTCCATTTCCCACAGGAACAGCTGACCAGGTTAACTCCTATCTTCGCGAGGCTGCTATCACCGGTTTCGGGGCTGTCATCGCAACGCTCCTCTCCAAGCAAGAAATCTGGCCAAGACAATAGCCAGGGACAAGCCAGTGAGTACTTTGAATGTACTCGCAAACATTATGAACACGGGTATAATATATCAATTCATACTCTAAAATATTCTATGATCACAACATCAGTCATAAAATAGAATCCATGATGCATGCAAGCAGGTTATTTATATGCAACATGAATATGTAATAGCAGAGTAGTAATAAAATGCACCGGTCAGGTGTCTGAAGCGACGCCTCGAAAGGATAGTAAATAACGAGCATGCCTCAGTCGGGCGTCTGAGCGACACCACATAAAGGGCTTATAAAGAAAATAAATAACAGCATGCCACAGTCGGGCATCTGAGCGACACCACATAAAGGGCTTATAAAGTAAATAAATAACAGCATGCCACAGTCGGGCGTCTGAGCGACACCACATAAAGGGCTTATAAAGTAAATAAATAATAGCATGCCAGAATCGGGCGTCTGAGCGACACCACATAAAGGGCTTATAAAGTAAACAATCATAGTGAATATCCAGGAGGTAAAACCGTCCCAGGGATACCCAATACTTCAAATAATATAAAAGGGGTTAGTCCATAATAATAATAATCAAAATCATCATAAGTCACAAGTCACGGTCCATGTTCTGGTTTAGCAGTTTTCTCCTTCGAAGACCGACACTAAGATCAACACTTGACCCATCCTAGACTGTAGTCCTTAACCATGGACACGGCTATTCTTATAGGTTTAATCTCTGCAGAGGGTGTACTCTTTACCCACGAGTAACAGATTCCTTTAGTCCATCGGACTAAATCCGTCTACGGCCTTTTAGTTGAAAACACACCTAACTTGCACACACCAGCTTAACTTACGGGTGTCTGGAATCACCCACGACACTTGTTAAGCAAAACTCTAAGTGGGGAGGCTACAACCTCGCGTAGCATGGGACCAAATTTATATCGCGCGCTCTAAGGGGTGGCCTCCCCTCTCGGTCTCAACCGGAAACACCCATGCCCCCGGACCAGGTGGCCTGCCTACCAGCTACAACCGGTATCTTCCACCATGGCCTCTTTGTACGGTGTGTGCTAGAAAGGGGTTAACGACTTAATGAACCATACCCTACTTGTTGTAGAGACAAGTGGTAGTACGAAACAAGTATGGGGGTTACTGGAACAAGACTCGATCTATGGTCGACTCAGGAGGTTTAAGTATTCCCTGCATGATTAGCATAACGAATATATTTCATCCAACAGACAGAATCACTACTCATCATACCCCTCATGCCATGCCGGACACACTCGTCTCAACGAGGAACTTAAGGGTTTAGAAGGGAGGACTACAAGCAGGAGAAAGATCATGGGTAAAGGAGCAAGTTAGAAGACGGTTGTAGTACAATCCTCAAGTTGGACCAGAATGAAGTTGAGGTTGATTCACTCAAAATTTTCAAAGAACATAACTGGGTTTTTGCATAAAGTTGAATAATATACTCCTATTAACATCCAATAATTTTGGTAGAAGTTTTAAAGAAATATTTAAATAGGTTGTAGTGTAAAACTGCCCACTGAACCAAATTTGAAAGTTTGATGTAGAGCTCAAAATATCTAAAGAATGAAATATCTTTTTGCATAAAAGTGATTTATAAACATCCCATGACATCTCAAAAGTTTGGTGGAATTTTTAAATAAATTTATCAAAGGGTTGTAGTGCAAAAGAGGCCCTGAAGCTTATAGAAAATCATTTTTAAAGAAATAAGGCATCAGGGAAAAATAATTATGCAAATAATCCCACTGATAAAAGAATAGTTTTACTTGAGAGGAAAAATAAGTCCAACAATGATTGAAAAGTTTTCACTTGGGGTAAAAACTCCATAATAATAAAGAAAAGAGTGGTTCTGAAATCAGAAGGAAATACAGAAAAAAAAAAGTTTTAGTTTCTTGGCAAAATTTTAATTAATAAAACAAGATTAAAATTTTGGGGTTGTCACACTTTGCTACAGATACTAAGTTATCCTGGTATGGTTGAATTGACAACTCAACTGCTAATACTTAAGAATATTCTTTAGCTCCCCTTGTGTCGAATCAATAAATTTGGGTTGAATACTCTACCCTCGAAAACTGTTGTGATCCCCTATACTTGTGGGTTATCAGGAGCCGCGTATCTCGTTCTAAGGACACGGTGGATGAGCACAGCGTACAACAACTAAGACCCGAGCTGCCCCGGGGGAAGCCGTAAACGACTCTGTTTTGGACCAACACTCATGAGGAGCACTGGCCTGGGTTGTTGATTACTTATCCTTGGGTGCTAGTCGGTCCCTATGAAAGTTTTAGTTATTATTGGGCAAATGGTAAAACAAAAGTTGGCCCTTGCTGGAAGAGTTGTAGTCTAAGCGGATGGTCAGGGGGTCCCCATAATGCCCACAGATGTTAGGAGCGCTCATCAAGGAACATAACACATGTATGAAGGAAACTAAGGCGACAAGAATGGAACAAAACAACAAGCAAGAGGCCAAATCCTTCCACCATTTACCAAGTATATATATGCATTAATTAAGTAAGAGATATTGTGGTATCTCATTATATTCATGTCCCAACATGGAACAACCTGCACCTGCAACTATCAACACTATAAGAGGGGATGAGCAAAGCAGTAACGTAGCCAAACAATGGATTGCTAGGATACTGAAGATTAGAGGTTTATTATGGCAATTTAGGAGGCTGACAAACAAATGGTAGGTAGCACGACATAGCGATAGCATTGAGACAACTATCAAAGAAAAGATAGTAGTGATATCCAAGGTAATGGTCATCTTGTCTGAACTATCGAGAAGTGGATCACGTCCACGAATCCTCACACTCGCATCATTATTGGAACTATCGAGAAGAAGCACAAGCAGAAAGATGCAAACAACACAACAAAACAACAAGCATAATCATGGCATGATGCACAAACAAATATGATGCATGTCCATTTTAATGAGGCATGTCATGCCAAAATGCAACAAACAATACTACAAAATAAGTAGAGCTCAATTCTCAACGAGTTGCATATTGATGAAACTCCACAATCAAATTATTTAGTTCACACTCGTTTATACTACTCATCAATATTAAATGTTGGTTAACATGACAAGAGGTGAAGCACAATTAAACTACATATTTAGGCAAGTTTAAATAAGGTCAGAACAAGAAACAACAACTCGAAAATCCCCATGTGCATATTTTGAATGTTATTAAACAGCAAATAAAGGGCACCATGTTAACCTACACATTTTTCTACCCCATTTACATATAAAATTTACTTAATTCAGAGCTATGGTTAATTAGTTATGATATAAACTATTTTAGCATGTTATTTATGTAAATTAATGCAAACATCAATTTTAAAAAAAATTAACATGGATGATAATTGGGTATTGTGAAACCACATGAAAGTCTAAGCATTTTACATATATAAAGTTTTTACATATGATGCATAGTTGTGGAGTTATTAAATGCATGAATATTGTGGGTTAATTTGTAAAATATTAATTCCTGGATGTTAAAGATAGATACGCTAGAACAGGAAAAAAGACGATTCGGGCCGAAACTGGAACAAAGGATGGGTGCAAGATAACATTGATGCATTGGCGGGGTATAGGGGGCGTTCAGCACTGGCCTCAACCTAGGCGGTGGAGAGACAGGTCGGGCGAGGTGAGTGCTGGCCCTTGGCGGATCTAGGCATGGTTGTGGCCCATGTTGCTGGGAGAGGTGGGGTCAAGGACCACGAGAGCTATTTATCACATTATAAGCGATTCTACAGGGATCTCTCGCGTCGACATAACAGTATCGGGCTAGCCCATTAAGCGCTCGCACATTCAAAAATAGTGCAAAAAAAGAGCGAACCAGGGGTTCGAACACTGGTCTCCAACTTGATCACAGGCATAGCTAGCCACTCCACCTACTCCGACTTACAGCTTAGCAATAGCATCGCCATACTAAATGCGAGCAGAGCCGGTCTTCTCCGATTTTGCTTTATTTTTTATTTCATTTTTTCTTCCTTTTTTTCTTATTCTCCAATTTGTTTAATTTTTGTTTTTTCGTTGTTTCTTTCTGTTTTCATTCTACATTCTTATATATATAATTAGCATTTTTTTCAAATACTTGCTCAGCATTTTTTCAAATACTTGCTCAACATTTTTCAAATGCATGTTCAACATTTTTACACATGATTAACATTATTTTAATACAAGTTCAACATTTTTTCAATACTTGTTTAACATTTTAATACTTACTCAACATTTTTCAAATACATGTTCAACAATTTTTAAATAATCCTTTAACATTTTTATCTTATCTAACATTTTCAAATACTTGTTCAATATTTATTTATTCAACATTTTCTAAATCCTTGTTTAACATTTTTAAAATACTCGCTGAACAATTTTTAATACTTGTTCAACTTTTTTCTAATACATGTTCAACATTTTAAATACTTGTTCAATATTTTTTTACTCTTATTCAACATTTTTTCAATACTCGGCCAACATTTTAAAAATACTCAATCAATAATTTTAATACTTGTTCAACATTTTTCAAATGCATGTTCAACAATTTAAATCAAATGCATGTTCAACAATTTAAATACTTGTTCAACATTTTTCAACTCTTATTCAACATTTTTTTCAATACTCGGTCAACATTTCTAATACTTATTCAACATTTTCAGCTTTTGTTAACCGATTTTTTTTGGAAAAAGCATGTGAAAACCGAGTAAAAAGAATAAACACAGAAAAAGAATGTTGAATTAGACAAGTAAAAATGAAGAAAAAGAAACAATAGAAGAATAATGTAAAAACAGGAAAAAAAAGGTAAACATGGTAAAACCCGGCTCTTATTTCTTCTAGTAGGCTGCGCTCTCTATGGTGTACAAGAACTCCAGCTTATTGTAGTGTCTATCATCGTTGGAAATCAACTAGTGATCCAGGAACAATCCCTCGCCACCACCTTTTTAGCTGTGTTTTTTCACGGTGACGAGCGGCTACGGGACATGGCGGGGCGGCGAAGCCATGAGTGAGGTCTGGGACGCAGCGGGTGATACATCCATTTTGCATCAAGGTTTTATGTTAATGTTTATTGCATTATGGGTTGTTATTTCACATTGTGGTACAATACTTATGCCTTTTCTCTCTTATTTTATAAAATTTACATGAAGAGGGAGAATGCCGGTGCCTCGAATTCTAGGCCGGAAAGGAGCAAATCTGAGAGACCTATTCTGCACAACTCCAAATGTCCTGAAACTTTACGGAGAATTATTTTGGAATATATAAAAAATATTGGGCGAAGAAGTTACAGAAGGGGACCCACCAGGTGGCCACAAGACTGGGGGGCGCGCCCTACCCCCTAGGGCGCGCCCCAGGGCTTGTGGGCCCCTTGGCTATCGTCGGGTGCCCATCTTCTGCTATATGAAGCGTTTTGACCTAGAAAAGATCATGGGAGAGCTATCGGGACGAAGCGCCGCCATCTCGAGGCGGAACCTGGGCAGAAGCAATCTAGGGCTCCGGTGAAGCTATTTTGTCGGGGAAACTTCCCTTCGAGAGGGCGAAATCGAAGTCATCATCATCACCAACAATCCTCTCATCAAGGGAGGGTCAATCTTAATCAACATCTTCACCAGCACCATCTCCTCTCAAACCCTAGTTCATCTCTTGTATTCAATCTTTGTCCCAAAACCTCAGATTGGTACCTGTGGGTTGCTAGTAGTGTTGATTACTCCTTGTAGTTGACGCTAGTTGGTTTATTTGGTGGAAGATCATATGTTTAGATCCTTAATGGTATTCAATAACCCTCTGACCGTGAACATGAACATGCTTTGTGAGTAGTTATGTTTGTTCCCGAGGACATGGGAGAAGTCTTGTTATAAGTAGTCATGTGAATTTGGTATTTGTCGTGGAATTAACACGTCAGATGTCCTTGGTATGAGGACTTAGTCGCGAGGCCAACGCATCTATGTGGTAGCTTGAGAGGGGTTGATCGGGACGAGAGACGCAACACACAAGACAAAGGATTTAGACAGCTTCGGGCCTCGGGAAACATCATCCGGTAACAACCCTACATGTTGTTTGAGGCTAGGACTCATTATCATCACGAGGGAGTCGTCGTAAACCGGCTCTCCTTGATTGTGTCTAGCCCTAGAGATTATTGTTTGCTTGTCCCTCTTTGGGGAGCCCTGCCCCTCCTTATATAAGTTGAAGGGGCGGGTTACATGTAGAGTCCATCTCGGACTAAGACTTAAACTATTTTGACTCCCCTTCATGGGCTTCTTAACGTTTGCCGGTTTAACATGGTCTGCCGGTTTAACAACGTCTGCCGCTTTAACATGGTCTGCCGGTTTAACATGGTCTGCCGGTTTGACATGGTCTGCCGGTTTAACATGGTCTGCCGGTTTATGATTGACTTAACACCTGTCGGGTTACCATCTGTCTTACCACCTGCCGATTTACCACTCGCCGGTTTACCGTCTGTCTTATCCATCTATCTTAACTCTCTGCCGGTTTACCATCCGCCGTTTTACCAAGTCCTGGCCGGGTTACAACTCCGGCCGGGTCATATCGCGGGGTATATCCCCGACATTAGCCCCCAGTTTAATTTGGATTTATCCATGTTAAACTGATCCTGAGCATCCTTAAGTCCTTGTCATTTCCTTCTTCTAGAAAATCCGGGTCAATAGGCCAGCTTCATAATCAATTTGCTGACATTGGTTTGTCACAAAGAAATATTGTGAAGAATAATGCATTTAACTCAACTCCTAATGCTTAATTAAAATATTTGTCCTTGTAATACTCATCAGATCTTCAGCCGGTTTAAGGATGTAGGACTTGCCGGTTTAAGAATGTAGAACTTTGTCGGTTTACAAATATTGATGGCACCGGATCATAACTATTTGTTAACATCAACTTTTGAAAATATACCTCTTATATGCCTATCACCTGTAGCCCTCAAGTCTTAAGAAGGGAACATAGTAACTGCTTAAGATTTACTTCAATATGAATGTCCCAAGCTTGAAGAAATTCAGGTTGTTCCTCTCAATCACCAGTCAGAACTGAGTATTCCACATATGTAGCCCCCAAGTTTCGGGTTGTTATGCTTGCAACAACCTGGGACTTGTAATTGCCTAATGCTCATAAAACCTTTAACCAGTGTAGCCCCCAAGGGCCGGGTCATTATGCAATAATGAGCAGGGACTTTGTAAATATAATCATGTAAACTTTGAACAGCAACGTGTAGCCCCCATGGGCCAGCTCAGTAAGATAATATTGAACTGGGACTTTATATATACTTCAATGAAAATAACATCATATGATGTAATCCCCGTCATGGGGCTTGAATCCACGTCCACAAGGTTAAGAGCTTGTGCTTTACCAACTGAGCAGTGGACCCTTCAATATAATGGATAAAAAGCTTTGTACCTTGAATAGTTAACAGGAGCAATTGGTAGCCCCCAAGGGCCGGCTCATTACGATGTGATGAGTCGGGTCTTCAATAAGGCGAGCAAATAATGATTTTGCATTAGCCCCCAAGTGTCATGGTGCATGCTTGCAGCGACATGAGACTTGTGTATTTGATGTAATCTCAACTTAAATAATGTAGCCCCCAAGTGCCGGGTTGTAAGCCTGCAGTGACTCGGGACTATTCCTGCAATCATATCCATTGCACTAAAGCGACTTTGAAAACCTTAATCATAATACTGGTTATTGATAACCATAATAAAAATCCAGCCATGTTGGCTATTAAAGATTTGAATAATATACTCAATGATTTATAAGCGCATGATTCTAATGGCGCAATCCAAATATATACTGGCGACTTATAGTCCAAAGCCAGGCCGGGTCAATAAACACCGGATTATAAGTGATTATGTGCTAACAGCTTGATAACTAGAAGCCACACTGGGTTAAGAAACACCGGGTTGATGTAATGACATATAGTCTGGCCGGGTCAGTAAACACCGGGTTAACACGTAAAATGTCCTTAGTGTGAGGACTTAGTCGCGAGGCCAATGCATCTATGTGGTAGCTTGAGAGGGGTTGATCGGGACGAGAGACGCAACACACAAGATAAAGGATTTAGACAGCTTCCGGCCCCGGGAAACATCATCCGGTAACAACCCTACATGCTATTTGAGGCTAGGTTTCATTATCATCACGAGGGAGTTGCCGTAAACCGGCTCTCCTTGATTGTGTCTAGCCCTAGAGATTATTGTTTGTTTGTCCCTCTTTGGAGAGCCCTGCCCCTCCTTATGTAAGTTGAAGGGGCGGGTTACATGTAGAGTCCATCTCGGACTAAGACTTAAACTATTTTGACTCCCCTTCATGGGCTTCTTAACGTCTGCCGGTTTAACAATGTTTGTCGCTTTAACATGGTCTACAGGTTTAACATGGTCTGCCGGTTTGACATGGTCTGCCGGTTTAACATGGTCTAATGGTTTAACATGGTCTGCCAATTTATGATTGACTTAACACCTGCCAGGTTACCATCTGTCTTACCACCTGCCAATTTACCACTCGTCGGTTACCGTCTGTCTTATCCATCTATCTTAACTGTCTGCCGGTTTACCATCCGCCGGTTTACCAAGTCCTGGCTAGGTTACGACTCCGGCCGGGTCATACCGCGGGGTATATCCTCGACAGTATTCGTTCGATATTTTGATCAGATGTATGTTGTCTTTCCTCTAGTGGTGTTATGTGAACTTTGACTACATGAAACTTCACCATGATTTGGGCCTAGGGGAAGCCATTGGGAAGTAATAAGTAGATGATGGGTTGCTAGAGTGACAGAAGTTTAAACCCTAGTTTATGTGTTGCTTCGTAAGGGGCTGATTTGGATCCACACGTTTCATGCTACGGTTAGATTTATCTTAATTCTTCTTTCATAGTTGCTGATGCTTGCGAGAGGAGTTAATCATAAGTGTGAGGCTTGTCCAATTAAGGACAACACACAAGCACCGGTCCACCCACATATCAAATTATCAAAGTAATGAACACGAATTGTGTGAGCGTGATGAAAACTAACTTGACAGTAATTCCCATGTGTCCTCGGGAGCACTTTCCTTTATATAAGAGTTCATTTGGGCTTATCCTTTTGCTACAAAAAGGGTTGGGCCACTTTGCTTCACCTTTGATATACTTGTTACCCATTATGAATTATCTTATCACAAAACTATCTCTTACCGATAACTTTAGTGTCTGCAGAAAATACCTTGCTGAAAACTGCTTATCATTTCCTTCTGCTCCTCATTGGGTTCGACACTCTTACTTATTGAAAGGACTACGATTGATCCCCTATACTTGTGGGTCATCTTCTCTGGCGCCGTTGCAAGGGAGTGAAGCGCCTTTGGTAAGTGGAATTTGGTAAGGAAACATTTATACTACGTGCTGAAATTTACTGTCACTTGTCACTATAGACAATCATCCTTTGAGGGGCTTGTTCAGGTTATCTTCACCTCGACTGAAAGAGCGGAGTGTTGCTCCTCAACCTACTGCTTATACTGAAAATATTTATTATGAAATTCCTTCGGTATGATAGAGAAACTGCTAGCTAATCCTTATGCAGGAGATGGAACATTACATCCTGATTTGACTCCTGATTTGCATCTGATCTATGTGGATGAAGTTTGTGGATTATTTAAGCTTGCGGGTTTACCCGAGGATGAATTCAAGAAGAAGGAGTTCCCTTTATCTTTGAAGGGAAGGGCATTGACATGGTATAGGCTATGTGATGATATTGGAGCTTGGAATTACAACCGATTGAAATTGGAATTTCATCAAAAGTTTTATCCTATGCATCTAGTTCATCGTCATCAGAATTATATATATATAGGCCTCATGAAGGAGAAATTATTTCTCAAGCTTAGGGGAGGCTTAAGTCAATGTTATATTCATGCCCCCAATCATGAGTTCTCAAGAGAAATTATTATACAGCACTTTTATGCCCGACTTTCTCATAATGATCAATCCATGCTCGATACTTATTGTACTAGTTCTTTTATGAAGAAGACTATTGAATTTAAATGGGATCTCTTGGAAAGAATTAAATGCAACTCTGGAGATTGGGAGCTCAATGAAGGTAAGGAGTCATGTATAAACCTTGAGGTTGATTGTGTTAAATCTTTTATGGATACCGATGTCTTTCATGAATTTAGCACTAAATATGGACTTGACTCTGAGATAGTAGCTTCTTTCTGCGAAGCTTTTGCTACTCATGTTAATCTCCCTAAACATAAGTGGTTTAAATATTGTCATGGGAGAACACGGTCACCTATGGGGCCATGATCCCCTTGTGGTTCGGCAGGGGGGAGGTCATGTTGCACAAAGAGCGGAAGCCATGAGGCAGCGCGACGATGATGACACTGGTGATTTTTACCCAGGTTCGGGCCACAGAGAAGCGTAAAACCTACTCTTGCTTTTGGTGGATTGGATAAAGGAATCACAACAACACGCCATGCTCAAGCCTGGCAAGGTGGCCTCGGGGGAGCATCTACACACGAACAAGTGTGAGGGGGGTCCAAATCCCTCTCTAGGTTGCCTTGGGCCTCCTTTTATAGCTCAAGGGGTAATCACATTGGAAATACAAACATTATCTTATGATTAGACAGCTAACAGTGCTATCATACCTAACTCTGGAAGTTAGGACAAAGTGCATTAAATCCTCTGCTAGGTGTCATGCTGAGGGTGAAGCCCGGCAAGCCTGTCGTGCCGCTTAACCATCTTCTAATTATTATCTTGACATGCATCTGTACGGGTGTCAAATGGGCGTAATCTACTTATCATTAAGCTGCCATGTGCTTAGCGAGAGCCACTTAGCCACCAGGAGGGCTCGACACCACGCCGATGGCTGACTATCGTCGTGGTGCGGTGGAGCGGTGATGCCTTGGCGGGGGTTTCGGTCTTGGCAGCCTTGGTAAGCCTGTTGGGGAGATTCTGGATTTGTCTTCGAGGGGGCTTTGACCTGGCCGGTCTCTCCTCGGCAACAGAGGTCTTCCCAAGATAGTGCATCGTTGTCTTGTATGTTGGCTTGATCTCCTTGATCCACTCGTTGATCTCACGAAGAGTGGCTTCTCTGGCTTGGTCTTGTGTTGTGCATTAGTGCAGAATGCATGAATATCAGCACACATGTGCATGAGCTCGGTCAACAAACATTCATGTTCATTGCACCAAAAAATACCATCCTCACGTTTAATTAAAAGTAGTATAACTCATTAAAGCTGAAGAAGAAACAATTACTTATAATGTTGATCCAGTTATTCCTACTACTTATGTTGAGAAGCCACCTTTTCCTGTTAGGATAAAAGAACATGCCAGAACTTCAGTGTGGTTCGTAAGAGTTGTACAAGAACACCTACACTCTCTGAACAAATTAAAGTAGAACCTAGTGTTGCTATGGTTAAAGATCTCTTGGGTGAAAATATTGATGGCCATGTTATTTACTTATGTGATGAAGCTGCTACAATTGCTAAACCCGATGAAAAATATAACATAGACCTATTGTTGGCATGCCTGTTATCTTTGTTAAAATAGGAGATCATTGTTATCATGGTCTATGTGATTTGGGTGCTACTGTGAGTGCAATCCCTTTCACTTTGTATCATTAAATTATGAATGATATTGCACTTGCTGAAATAAAAGGTCACTACAAAAAACCACTTCCATGATGATACTTGTTTGTCATAGTAGGTCACGTTTTCTGTCATGATGTACATCCATGACGATTTCATGACAGAATCAAGATAGTCATACATGTGCTATCGTAGAAGTGTTCCACGACAATACCAAAATTATCATGACGGAAGTGTCCACTTATGCGTCTCCAATGTATCTATAATTTTTTATTGTTCCATGCTGTTATATTATCATTCTTGGATGTTTTAGAATCATTTTATAGTCATTCTTATCATTTTTGGTACTACCCTATTGACATAGTGCCCAGTGCCAGTTGCTGTTTTCTGCATGTTTTTTACATCACAGGAAATCAATATCAAACGGAGTCCAAACGCAGCGAAACTTCTTGAGGATTTTTTTGGGCTAGAAGACATCCAGTGGTCCAGGAAAGCACCTGGGGGTGCTCCGAGGGGAGCACAACCCACCAGGGCGCACCTGGGGGCCTAGGCGCACCCAGGTGGGTTGTGCCCACCTCGGCTGCCCCCTGAACCGCGTCTTTCCTCTATTAATACCCCAATATTCTAGAAACCCTAGGGGAGTCAACGAAAATCAATTCCAGCCGCCGCAGAGTCCCGAACCACTAGATCCAATCTAGACACCATCACGGAGGGGTTCATCACTTCCATTGGTGCCTCTCCGATGATGCGTGAGTAGTTCTCTGTAGACCTACGGGTCTGTAGTTAGTAGCTAGATGGCTTCCTCTCTCTCTTGATTATCAATACAATGGTCTCTTGGAGATCCATATGATGTAAGTCTTTTTGCGGTGTGTTTGTTGGGATCCGATGAACTTTGAGTTTATATGTTTTTATCCAAGAAAGTTATTTGAGTCTTATTTGATCTCTTATATGTGTGATTGATTATAGCCTCGTATCTCTTCTCTGATATTTGGGTTTTGTTGGCCAACTTGATCTATTTATCTTGCAATGGGAAGAGGTGCTTTGTGATGGGTTCAATCTTACAGTGCTTGATCCCAGTGACAGAAAGGGAAATGACATGTATGCATTGTTGTTATGGGTAACAAGATGGGGTCTATTTCTACATAAATATATCTTGTCTACATCATATCATCATTCTTATTGCATTACTCCGTTTCTCCATGAACTCAATACACTAGATGCATGCTGGATAGCAGTCGATGTGTGGAGTAATAGTAGTAGATGCTGGCAGGAGCCGGTCTACTAATCTTGGACGTGATGCCTATATAATGATCATTTCCTGGATATCTTCATGATTATTTGAAGTTCTATCAATTGCCCAACAGTAATTTTTTTCCCACCGTTCGCTATTTTTCGAGAGAGAAGCCACTAGTGAAACCACCGGGCCCCCGGATCTCTTTTCATCATATTTGCCACAGTGGCCAATTTTGAAAGGGGACAAGTAGTACATCTGATCCTTACGAAAGGTGGTCTTCTCCTGCAAAGCCTCCAATCGTGACATCATGGTGGACTCGACAATGACATCCATCCTACCGTTCTGGTGGTCCTGGTCTTGTTGCACGCAAATGGCAACCTTTGGCTGATTCCTTGGGACTCTGCACCTGCGCTTGCCTCTTTAGCACCAAAGAGGAAACCTGCTGCTCTGCGCCCACTAGCGCGCGCCTATCCTTGGTCGTCATGGTTGATGTCACCTCAGCCTCATGAGGTGTGGGCTTGCATAGAAATCTCCGCTCCTCAGGAGGCTGCCTGGGGAGGCCGCTCCTTCAGGTGGTCTTTATGTCATCCGCCTCGCGAGGGTTTTGTCTTGGCGTGGTTGAAGATGGGACATACCATGCTGTCAATGGAGCCATGTGGTGGGCTGCAGGTAGGCAAGTCTAGGTACCCCGGTTCCCAGAACACCGACAGAAGCCCCCGGGCCAAGGCGCACTCGCACTTGGCTTCGAGGCAAAGCCAAAGGGAAAGTGCCGAACGCCGTGGGCCCCAATTGCCTGCAGGATGGGTCGATGCGTGGCGCTTGACAAGACATGGGTGCCTCCACTTCCCCATGCTGCCTCGGTAACCATCTGATTTGACAACTGCCTGTTGCGAGCGCAGCCTTGCCATCATTGTCCGCCGCGTTCGTCCTCTGCTCCCTTATTGCATTGTGAGCTTGTGCGCCCTTCTCCAAATGTCATGCCCACCCTTCTTCCTTCGCAGCCATGGCCCCAAGATCGAGGAAGAAGGGGGGAGCCCGCATGCCCGAAGATCCCTCGGCGGGGTTGGAGCCTGCGCTGGACCGGTCGATAGTGATCAACCAGGAAGGGTTGGACAAGGTCCGCTTGTCCCTCGCGGACGATTACAATAAGTGGAAGGCGACAAAGGCATGCCCTGCCTCTCGAGCTTTGATTGAGATGGGAGCCACTGTAATTCCTCTTCATCTTCATGCCCTCTCGGCCCGCCTGATCCCTCCTTTATCGGATTTCTTCAATGCACAGCAATCACATTAGCAGATCTAGGCATTGCACCTGGATCCCGCCTCCATCGTCCTCCTTTCCATCTTTGCCTTCTTGTGCGAGGCCCTCGTGGACATTGCCCCATCTGTGGCCTTGCTCCGCCACTTCTTCTTGCTCCATCTTGTCGACGGCAGGCAACGCTCTGGGTGCGTGTCATTTCAAGTGGTGATGACGACGGCTGGCTCCAGCATCGACTTCATGTTCCGCATGGACACCACGGGATTTCGGAAGCGGTGGGTGTATTTGGATGCTGCTGTGCTTAGTCCCCTGCTCCTTCTTCCGAGTGCACCAGTGACCCCATGCTCCGACTGGGGGCGGAGCTGGCCGACCGTCGGCTTGGGCGCATCTGGTCCAGGTTGGCCAAACTAAGGGAGGCAGGGGTGACGGTGCTGATGGTGGCGAGGGAGTTCATCCGGCGGCGCATTGCACCGCTTCAGTGCCATTCGCGCCCAATGTGGACCTTCACGGGCCCCAAAGATCCCATGAGGCTTCAGGTGACTTCACTTCCCTCCAAGATGTTGCGCACCATGCTTGAGCTCCTAAGGGGCAACCCGGCTCCTGCCATGCTCCCTGCTGAGGGGTGCCTCCTCTTGTCCCATTGCTCGAATGGAGAGAACTTCATCAGGCAGATGTCATGCTTCGACGAGTGGGGGTTGCTTCCAGTGGACCACGAGGGGCCTCGCGAGAACCCCGTTGTGGTGGCCCCCGTGCTTGCCCTTCAAAGGGTAGCGACGATGCACGTGCCGTGGACTGCTCCCGAGGCAGCCCCGGGAGGCCAGGTGCCTCCTGATGCCCCTGAGACGGCTCTAGGGGCAGGTGCCGCCAGATGCTCCCGAGGTAACTCCCCGTAGCCCTGAGGGCGACTCGAGGGGAGCCCCGTCCATAGCAGCGATTATCTCCCACACCTCTGGGGGCAGCACGCCCCACTCCACCATGCCTCCTCCGGCCGTCAAGGTCTCCTGCTCAAGGAGATTCGGGAGCTGCCATGTTGTTGCCCCGCGGGCCCTAAAATAAAGGATATTGGTGGCCGATGATGAATAAGTACATTTCCCCTTGGATTCTTGCGTGATGGGTTCCCTCCTGACATATGTCCTGCAGGCTCCCTCCTTCCTTGACAACGATCCCACTCGTGATGCGCCCTCCAAGGGCCCCGGAACCGGCCGTCGCCCCAAGCCTCCTGAAGCAGACGGCCGCCCGGGAGGCAGTGCCATCCCGAGAGTCATGGTCATCGAAGGAATACCGCAAGCCCGCTCAACCAGTGCCTCACCATCAGAGCATCCCCGCGACACAGAGGCTGCACAGAGGGCCCTTCCGTTGATCCTTGTGAGTGATTGGGCATCTCATGTGGCGGCTTCATCTTCGAGCGGCGGAGCTGCGACCCGCTGCGCGGAGCCCGAAGTCCGAGGGGTGGCTGAAGAGGCTCCGGCCACCGATTCCTTGCCGAGGGTAGGCGAGTTGTCCCGTGCCTCTCCAGCAGGTCAGGGTGCGGAAGAGAGGCCCGGTCAAGCACTGGAGCTCGTGCGGGGGCAAAGTGCCATCCGCCACAACCTTTTCCAGGCAGCGGCAGGCGCGCTTGGCTGGCTTGGAGCGGAGCTTGCTGATGTCGACTCTCGCCTTCAGCTGGAAAACCTCCACCTGGCATGCGAGTGGCATCAGCTGAAAGTTGCAGTCAATCTTGCGCACTTGCAGCATGAGCGCACCCGTGCAGATGTCGAGGGGTCCCTTGCGGCTTCTCAGGAGGCCTACATCCGTGCTCAGGAGGGAGCGTGGGATGCAGAGCAGCGTCGCAAGGCGGCCGAGGTGTGCGAGAAGGAGCTCCAAGTCTTGAATGTTGATCTTGAGCGACAAGTCCGGACACGCAGGGCTGCCCTTACGGTGCGTCTAGGCAGGGGCCCTGCCTACACGACCGAGGCTCGGGGTCATGAGGAGGCACTAGCACTCGAGGCGATGATGCAAAGCTTGGAGCACGACCGACTGGAGGTGATGGAGCGCCAAGTAACTTCGGCCGAGGAGGCCCTTGCTTCCCGGGAAGCGAAGATTCAGCTAGAGGTCGATCGGAAGGTGGCGGAGATTCACCATTCCCTTATCGCGGAGTATCGCTGGAAGTTAGGGCTTTAGGAGGCCCACTTCAAGCAATGGCAGGACGAGTTGCAAGGCAAAGCCGATGCTCTCCAAGCCCAGCTTGCCACGGCAGAGCTTACCGGGAAGGCCGCCGAGGAAGCCCGAGCCGTCGTCGAGGTCGAGCTGTCCTCTCTTTGGCATCAGTTCGCGGGTGTCTTATCCCTTGCGGAGAGGGCATCGGGCGACATGAACCACCGCTAAACACTGCAGCGAGAGAGCTCCAAGATGCCTGACGACCTTAGGGCAAAGGCCAACCTTGCCTTGGACATCATCTGTGAAGAGAGCGCCGCCCGCCCGCACATGGCCGACGACACTGGCTGCCTACACTTATTTACCCAAGTCGTGACCTGCCTTGAAAGTAGGGCCGCGAGGGCTCGCCAGCTCGTCAAGGAGAAGAGCAGGCATCTCCTTGGGCGAGCGTTCTCATGTGTCTTCAGCTACCTTCTCAGCCAGGATCTGGATTTTGACTTCAACGCCACAATAGTCCCCATGCCCGGAATCGTACAGGGCGACCTGGTGAGCTGGGTGGATGATCATGTGGAGAACCTGATCAAGGAGTTTGCTCTTTCTGATGACATGGATGCACTTGTGGCCGAGAAGGGCCGAGCCGATGATGATGGTGACAACGACGATATGGGCAATAGCGTGCCCCGCTAGGCCTGTACTTCTCTGTTCTTCCTGCACAGATTTTTGGATGTATCCCTGTGGGGAGTGAAAGCATTTTTCCTCAAGGGGACGATGGTCTCCTTGTCATGCATGGAATGATAATATGTGTCCTGAGTTAATTTCAGAATGCATCATCATGAGCCAGGGGGCTCTTGACTAGAGTAGCCGGTGTGATTTACCTTTCATGTTCATGACCTTGGGCTGGTTCTTGCGTTGCGGAGGCGCCTTCCTCCCGGGCGAGCCCTCTGGGGGCTCCCAATGGAGGGGCTTCCTGGCGTGATTGCTAGCCCGCTCGCGGGTGCCGCGCGAGGAGCCAAATGCCAAAGATCTTGGCAAGGTGTGCACGCAGGCGGGCATGTGGCAACGGCGTCCTTGGCCCCGGGGGGGGGCCTTGGCCAGCATAGGTGCGCACACCACACCCAGCCCCCGCTCGGAGGGCGCTCATGGGGAGGGGTAGCAAGCAGTCACTGTGCTTTCCAAGCGAAAATCTTAGAGGAAAGAACACTGCGAGTCAAAAATCCCCCCCCCCTTTCTTTCAATAAGCACACGAAACTCCAAATTCATTCAAAGGCAGCAAATCGGGTTACAGAAAAAGGGCAAAGAGAACAGCCACGTCTGGCGCCTATGCTAGTCTTCTCACCAGCGTGAAGGTAAGTGCTTCCAATGGGCGTGGGCATAGTCATTGGGGAGCAGCGTTGACAGCCAGCACAGAGCATGGTGCTTCCACTTGGACGTGGGTGGGAGCCCCTGTGAGGCCCAGGGGCAGCACTCAAGAGACTCTGGGGCGTGTACTTCCCACTCATTATTATGTGAGAGTGTCACGAGCGGAGATCTTCACATGCACTCCACTCCCCTCGCGGTGACCCCGCCAAGCGCATCCTGTTGACACGGTTGGGGTGTCCGGAAACCAGGACGAGACCAAGGGGCAAGGGGGTACGTTGGCGGTGGTTGGGCGATCGCAGGCTCTCTACTGGGGGAAGGGCTCGCCGGCGCCTTCCCCAGCGGAGGACCTACCTCCGGACGGTGTGTGCCACCATCGGGTGGCGCCCTGCGCCGCGAGGCGCGGAGGGAGCTCTGGCGCAGGGCTCCCTCCATGCGGCTCCCAGGGCGCTCCTCGTTCCCAGGGTAGGTCCAGCATCTCGAGATACGCAGTCGTGGTGAGGTTTACACGCGACCCAAGGTTAGCGTAATCGTGTCCGAAAAAGGTTGACTGTGACCGGTGGTTGTTGGTGGGGTGCCGAGCCGACTCATGAGGGGTCCCCATCCCTCGCGACCTTGGCAATCCTGACGCCCGAGCCAGCGCAGGAAGCATGAACGGGCTTCTCCCTTGCTCGTCCAGCGCACCCGCCATTGGTGGTATCAGGATCCCAGGGGCTATTGTCCTGAGACCAACCCCGGGCCCCGTGCTCCGTCACCCTCCATGTCCGAGGCCTTGGCTCGCCGGCCCGAGAGCAAGTCCTCGTTGCTGCTGATGTAGAAGCCGCCTGCCCCAACTGCTCCCTGGGAACGAGCCCCTTGTGTCGGGAGGACGATCCGATACACCGAGCGGCCTCTACGCCCCCCCAGATCTTCCCGAAGGGGCGAGTAGACACGGTTGGTGTGGGCACGAGCCTCCTGAGGCGTTCGTGCAGCTGGTGTGATGCGGAAAGGCGTTGTGCCCTCACAGGCTGCATTGAGCAGCTCGGCAACACGGGAGAGCAAGGCATCATGGCCACCCTCAGCCAGCCTGCAAAGCAACAACTCGCGGGCCACGATGAGCGCAGCCCGCGAGTTTGCCTACTCCTGGCGAGTGCACACGAATGTCGACGCGACATAGCTGGAGGATCTTGCTACCGCTCAGTTGCGGTGTTGAGTGGTAGGGGGAATGGCTTGTGGCGCCGCTGACGGCTGTCGCCATTGCCCACCACTGCTGCAGCAAGCGGGAGGTGATGACGAATTTCGTGGCCAGGCAGGAATGCCTGGATGGTGTGAGCGGTCCATTGCTCGGCGCCGGCTCGTGGAACCTTCGCCCTGAGAACAACGAAGTAGTGATGAGACAACCGACAGGAGAGAGGCTTCGAAACACCCCTACCTAGCGCGCCAAATGTCGGATTCCGGGCTCCGCACATCCAAGAAAGGTTCAAACCTAGGGGTGTGTGTGAAGAACTCAACCTCTCAAGCCTATCGACTTGCTACTCTCATGACCTAGCTCAATGAACTGGAAAGAAATGGACACGGAAGTTTACCCAGGTTTGGGCCACCTTGTGGTGTAAAACCCTACTCCTGCTTTGTGGTGGATTAGCCTGGCGGGGGGCTGAGGATGAACTAGTACAAGGGGAAGAACAGCCTCAGGAAGCTTGTTCTTGTGATGATCTCTTGGGGTTTTGTCTCTCAAGGGCTCGATGACTCGGTCCCTTCTACGGTGGTGGCTAGGATATATTTATAGTGGCCTTGGTCCTCTTCCCCCAAAACTCAGGCGGGAAGGGATCCCACAATGGCCAATTTTGAAAGGGGACAAGTAGTACATCTGATCCTGGCGAAAGGTTTTTGTCGCCTGCAAAGCCTCTGATCGTGATGTCGTGGTGGACTCGACGATGACATCCATCCTACCGTTCTGGCGGTCCTGGTCTTGTAGCATGCAAATGGCAACCTTTGGCTGATTCCTTGGGGCCCTACACCTGCGCTTGCCTCTTAAGCACCAAAGAGGAAACCTACCGCTCTGTGCCCGCTGGCGCGCACCTGGCCTTGGTCGTCATGGCTGATGTCACCTCAGCCTCATGAGGTGAGGCCTTGCATAGAAATCTTTGTTCCTCAAACGGCTTCCTGGGGAGGCCGCTCCTTCAGGAGGTCTTGATGTCGTCCACCTCGCAAGGCTTGGCCCCTCACGAGGGTCTTGTCTTGTCATGGTTCAAGATAGGTCGTACCAGGCCATCGATGGAGCCACACCGTGGGCTGCAGGCATGCAAGTCTGGGTACCCATGTTCCCAGAACGCCGACAATAAAGATTAGCTTTGAGTTGAGGGCTTTGCTTTCTTGCTATGATCATGAGAAAAAGAAATTAAGAATAAAAGAAATAAAAGATTATATAATGATCTTATGGGATGTGGTAACTTCACACATAAGAAGTATGTCACATGAACTTGTTATTAGTTGACAAACATAGTTTTGGTCATTGATGCAATTAATAGGAAGTAATAAAGAAAGAGAGGTCTCACATACAAATATACTATCTTGGACATCTTTTGTGATTGTGAGCACTCATTAAAATATTATATGCTAAAAGGTTGATGTTGGACAAGGAAGACAACGTAATGGGTTATGTTTCTTTATATCCGAATAGAAGTTATATTGTTATGGATCCTCCAACATGTTGAGCCTGCTTCTCACCCCTTGCTAGCCAAATAGCTTGCACCAAGTAGAGATACTACTTGTGCATCCAAACATCCCTTAACCCAGTTTTGCCATGAGAGTCCACCATACCTACCTATGGATTGAGTAAGATCCTTCAAGTAAGTTGTCATCGGTGCAAGCAATAAAAATTGCACTCTAAATATGTATGATCTATTAGTGTGAGGAAAATAAGCTTTATACAAACTTGTGATATGGTAGAAATAAAAGCGACAAACTGCATAATAAAGTTCTTTATCACAAGCGGCAATATAAAGTGATGTTCTTTTGCATTAAGATTTTGTGCATCCAACCATAAAAGCGCATGACAACCTCTACTTCCCTCTACGAAGGGCCTATCTTTTACTTTTATCTTCTACCCTTATACATGAGTCATGGTGATCACTACCTATTCTTTTTTACACTTCTTCTTTTTGGCAAGCACTATATGTTGGGGAGATCCAGATGTATATATCCACTCGGGTGTAGATATTCATAAGCTATTATTGTTGACATTACCCTTGAGGTAAAAGGTTGGGAGGCGAAACCATAAGCCCCTATCTTTCTTTGTGTCCAATTGAAACTTTGATTTCCTAAATATCGTGTGAGTGTTAGCAATTGTGAAAGACTAAATGATTGTTGAGTATGTGAACTAGCTGAAAAGCTCTTACATCGACTCTTTTCTATGTTATGATAAACTGCAATTGATTCAATGACGGAGATCATAGTTTGTTAGTTTCCAATAAGGTTCTTGTTTCATACTTTACTTGTGCATAAATTGTTACTTTAGAATAAGAAATTATATGACAATATATGTTCTTTTTCAAAAATATGATCATGATGCCTTCATGTCCGTATTTTATTTTATTGACACCTCTATCTCTAAACATGTGGAAATGATTATCGATTTTGGCTTTCGCTTGAGGACAAGCAAGGTTTAAGCTTGGGGGAGTTGATACGTCCATTTTGCATCATGCTTGTATATTGATATTTATTGTATTATGGGCTGTTATTACACATTATGGTACAATACTTATGCCTTTTCTCTCTTATTTTACAAGGTTTACAAGAGGGAGCATGCCGGCAGCTGGAATTCTGGACCGGAATGGAGCAAATCTGAGACACCTATTTTGCACAACTCCAAAAGTCCTGAAAATTTACTTGCAAAAGTGAGATCTGATAGAGATAGATAAATGGAAAGTAAATATTTTGGTATTTTTGGTTTATAGATTGGAAAGTAAAAGATTACAAAATAGTAGATCGGAAACTAGTAAGATGTAAAAGAGATTCAATATAATGGAAAAGAGACCCGGGGGCCATAGGTTTCACTAGTGGCTTCTCTCAAGATAGCAAATATTACAGTGGGTGAACAAATTACTGCCGAGCAATTGATAGAAAAGTGCATAGTTATGATGATATCTAAGGCAATGACCATGAACATAGGCATCACGTCTGTGTCAAGTAGACCGACTCCTGCCTGCATCTACTACTATTACTCCACACATCAACCGCTATCCAGCATGCATCTAGAGTATTAAGTTCATAAAGAACGGAGTAACGCATTAAGTAAGATGACATGATGTAGAGGAATTAACTCAAGCAATATGATGAAAACCCCATCTTTTTATCCTCGATGGCAACAATATAATACGTGCCTTGTTGCCTCTACTGCCACTAGGAAAGGACACCGCAAGATTGAACCCAAAGCTAAGCACTTCTCCCATTGCAAGAAAGATCAATCTAGTAGGCCAAACTAAACCGAAAATTCGAAGAGACTTGCAATGATATCAAATCATGCATATAAGAATTCAGAGAAGAACCAAATAATATTCATAGATAATCTGATCATAAATCCACAATTCATTGGATCTCTGCAAACACACCGCAAAATAATATTACATTGAATAGATCTCCAAGAACATCGAGGAGAACATGGTATTGAGAATCAAAGAGAGAGAAGAAGCCATCTAGCTAATAACTATGGACCCCGAGGTCTGTGGTAAACTACCCACGCTTCATCGGAGAGGTAATGGTGTTGATGTAGAAGCCCTCTGTTATTGAATCCCCCTCCGACAGGACGCCGGAAAAGGTCCCTAGATGGGATCTCATGGGTACAGAAGGTTGCGATGGTGGAAAAGTGGTTTTGTGGCTCTCCTGGATGTTTTCAGGGTATAAGAGTATATATAGGCGAAGGAACTAGGTCAGGGGAGCTATGAGGGGCCCGTGAGGGTGAGGGCGCCCTACCCCCCTGGGCATGCCCTCCTGCCTCGTGGTCGCCTCGTTGCCTCTCCGACTTCATCTCCAAGTCTTCTGGTTTGGTTTCTGTTCAACAAAGATCATCGTAAAGGTTTCATTCCGTTTGTACTCTATTTGGTATTCCTTTTCTGCGAAACTCTAAAATAGGCAAAAAAAGAGAAACTGGCACTCGGCCCTCGATTAGTAGGTTAGTCCCAAAAATAATATAAAATAGCATATAAATGCCTATTAAACATTTAAAACAGATAATATAATAGCATGTAACAATCAAAAATTATAGATACGTTGGAGACGTATCAACCCACCAGGAGGCCACAAGCCTGGGGGCGCGCCCTACCCCCTGGGCACACCCCTGTGGCTTGTGGGTCCCCTGGCAGGCCTCCGGTGCCCATCTTTTGCTATATGATGTATTTTTACCTGGAAAAAATCATAAGAGAGCTTTCAAGATGAAGCTCCACCATCTCGAGGCGGAACTTGGGCAGAACCAATCTAGGGCTCTGGCGGAGGTGTTCTACCAGGGAAACTACCCTCCCGAAGGGGGAAATCGAAGCCATCATCATCACCAACGATCCTCTCATCGAGAGGGGGTCAATCTCTGTCAACATCTTCACCAGCACCATCTCCTCTCAAACACTAGTACATCTCTTGTATCCGATCTTTGTCTCAAAACCTCAGATTGGTACCTGTGGGTTGCAAGTATTGTTTATTACTCTTTGTAGTTGATGCTAGTTGTTTTATTCAGTGGAAGGTCATATGTTCAGAACCTTAACGATATTTATTACTCCTCTAATTAGGAACATGAATATGCTTTGTGAGTAGTTACGTTTGTTTCCGAGGACATGGGAGAAGTCTTGTTATAAGTAATCATGTGAATTTGGTATTGGTTCGATATTTTGATGAGATGTATGTTGTCTTTCCTCTAGTGGTGTTATGTGAACTTCGACTACATGACACTTCACCATTGTTTGCGCCTAGGGGAAGGCCTTGAGAAGTAATAAGTAGATCATGGGTTGCGAGAGTGACAGAAGCTTAAACCCTAGTTTATGCATTGCTTCGTTAGGGGCTGATTTGGATCCATATGTTTCATGCTATGGTTAGATTTATCTTAATTCTTCTTTCATAGTTGCAGATGCTTGAGACAGTGGTTAATCATAAGTGGGAGGCTTGTCCAATTAAGGAAAGCACCCAAGCACCGGTCCACCCACATATCAAATTATCAAAGTAACGAACACGAATCATATGAGCATGATGAAAACTAACTTGATAATAATTCCCATGTGTCCTCGGGAGTGCTTTACTTTATATAAGAGTTCGTCCATGCTTGTCCTTTGATACAAAAAGGATTGGGCCACCTTGCTGCACCTTAGTTACACTTCTTACTTGTTACCCGTTATGAATTATCTTATCACAAAACTATTTGTTACCGGTAATTTTAGTGCTTGCAGAGAATACCTTGCTGAAAACCGCTTATTATTTCCTTCTGCTCCTCGTTGGGTTCGAAACTCTTACTTACCGAAAGGACTACGATAGATCCCCAATACTTGTGGGTCATCAACCATATGCAACATGCAACCACATTTGACAGCGTGAAGTTAAAGCAAGCACCTGGGATGGTTGTGTGTGGCAATTGAGATCATCAACTGCAGAGCTATGTTTAGTGTCTCCATCTGCTGACACTACACCCTTTAGAGTGCTGAAACTCTTAGTGCTTTTCTTCGAAATACAATGGAGCAACTTCTGTCTTTTCTTTTGTGTATTCATCAACAGTGCGTCAGAGTCTGAAATACCCATGCATAAAAACAATAGTGTGAGTATGGGTGAAGTGTGTGCACAAGTAGTACAGTGTAAAAGTAGCAGATAGTAGGTGGGTGAGAATTAAATGACGGGAGACATATGATAGTTCCACAAGATGCATGGCACACGAAATTAGATTCTAGGATTTTGAAATGTGAGCACAAGGATGGTTGGGAAATGCATATACTCCTCCAGCACACCACAAGGTGTGGTCCTATGAAAATAACAGTCGACTGAAAACAAATAGGTCAGTCCATTTTTTTCAGCACCGTCTGATGTACAAAGAACACGCAAAGCGCCTTCATCTACCTCCAGCCAGTCAGTGTTGACGATCTTCCTCGAAACACCAGCGATCACCGGTCCAGTCCCTTTCCTCCGCCCTCCCCTCGACCTCACCGCACCGCCGTGCTTGGCACTGCCCCCTGGCCGTCCCTTCAAGCCCCGGTGACCTCCGAGTTGGCCGCAAGCAGCTCCTGCACCCCACACCCCTATGATTGACACCGATGTGCCGCTTCTTCAGCGAACAGGAAGACTAGGTGCTGCGCACGCCTAAGCGGGTGCTACTTCTTTTAATTGCGAATCAACTGACCCTAAATTGAAATCCAAGGGGGCCACTAACCTCTAGCTAAGGTGAAATAGTAAATGGGAGGAAACCTTGTGCATTTAGTATCATGAAGAAGGTGCAGTAAGAAGCGCTCAACTAGTTTCTTTCGTGGGATGGATACGGTGTGAGCAGAGATGTAAGATTTGCACGAATAAGGGAAGAGGAGTACCTCTCTCTGTTGGTAGTGTTGTGTCCTCCTTCTGTTTTTCCAACGATCTTCTTGTGATTCACTGGAAACGAGAAGTTGTGGAGAACAGTGGAGCCTTGGACGAACCCATGGCCAAGCTGTTGAGTGTAGTGCGGTGGCCGTCTGCCGGTGGCGTGGAACTAGATCCAAGGCGACGAACGATGGCGTAGTGGGAACAGCTCTGGTGCGGTGGACGGTTGCGAAAGTGGAGCGATAGCGGTGAGGCGCACGATGGCGTGGTTGAACTAGTTCTGGTATGGCGCACATCAGCGTCGGCGTCGTGGAGGCAGCTCTGCCTTGGCTTCAACTGCTAAGTCCTTGAGGAAGTTGCGGTTGCGGTTGCATTTGAGGGCGACATTGGGGTAGCGGCTCCAGCATGATGGAGGAGGGCAGCGATGGATTTGGCGCGATGGGGTGGAGGACGGAGGAGGCTGGGGTTTTGTGGCTGGTGTAGAGGGCGTTTTGGCGCCCATAGAGTATGAATGGGGAAACGGGGGAAGGGGGAACTAAGGGGGAACAATGTTTCGTTTTGGGACGCCGGACGAGGAGAAAAAATTACTAATCCCACCATTAGACATATACGTACTTTCCTACCTTGGTTAGAGAAATTATCATATTGTTTGAAATATATGTCTTTTAGTGGTAGGATTAGTACTACATCAATTTCCTTGGAGTCTTTGCTGCAGCAAGCTACCCTAGGCTATGTTACTACTCCCTCCTTTCTAGTTGATAAGGCTCAATTTCAAAATCTCTCCAACCAAGGTAGACGGTGAGTGGTGGAATTAATTACAAGAAAACTACGTATTAGTATACTCGTTTCTCTCAAAAAGTTATGTTTACCAATGAATTAATTACAAGAAAACCACGTATTGCTTCTGCCATTGTTCTGCCTCAAGAGGGACACGCATCGCCTTGGTACGTCATGACACATGGCACCGCATGACAGGCCATGCTCCCCCGCCCACTACTCGGTAAAATCACCTCATTTTTACTAATCTGGATACTACCTTTTTAGATCAATATAGTCGGGATTCACCAAGGAGCAAAACCAAGTGGTAGGCTGCTCCTGTCGCGTTGGTGTATCAACTCAGCAGGGTCAGTCCGCACACAAAATGGTGACTGATGTCTAGTATGCAACATTATTCTTGTAGACTCGTGTTGGGCCTCAAAGCGGAGAGTTTTATAGGACAGTAGCAATTTTCCCTCAAGTGGATGACCTAAGGTTTATCAATCTGTGGGAGGCGTAGGATGAAGATAGTCTCTCTCAAGCAACCCTGCAATCAAATACAAGAAATTTCTTGTGTCCCCAACACACCCAGTACAATGGCAAATTGTATAGGTGCACTAGTTTGGTGAAGAGATGGTGATAAAAGTATAGTATGGATAGTAGATATGAGTTTTTGTAATAGGAACAATAAAAAACAGCAAGGTAGCAAGTAACAAAAGTGAGCACAAACGGTATTGCAATGCTTGAAAATGAGGCCTGGGGTGCATACCTTCACTAGTGCAATCTCTCAACGATGCTAACATAGTTGGATCATATGGTTATCCCTCAAAGTGAAATAAAGAATCACTCGTGAGTTCCTATTAGCGGAGAACAAAATATAGAAACTGTTTGTAGAGTACAAAACCACCCTAAAGCTATTCTTTCCGATCAATCTATCCTAGAGTTCGTACTAAAATAACAGCAAGTTATTCTTTCAGATCGATCTAATCAATAGTTCATACTAAAATAACACCATATGATACATCTCAACCAACTCTAATGTCACCTAGATACCCCAATGTCACCGAGAGTACCCGTGAGTTAATTATACGATATGTATCAAACAATTTTAGATTCATAATACTCAATCCACACAAAGAACTACAAGGAGACCCCAAAGTTTCTATCAGAGAAAAGATAATAAAAACATGCATCAACCCGCATAGATTACTCCAAAGTCACCTCGGGAATCCACAAGTTGAGTGCCATAACATATATCAAGTGAATCAAAATAATACCCCATTGTCACCACGACTATTAATATGCAAGACATATATCATGTGTTCTCAGATCTGAACATTCAATCTGACAAGACAAAACTTCAAAGGGTAAAGACTCAATTCATCATAACAAGAGTTGAGAGGGGAGAAACATCATATGATCCATCTATGTTAACAAAGCCCATGATACATCGAGATCGTGACATCTCAAGATCGCGAGATAGAGAGATTAAATATATAGCTACCGGTACAAACCCTCAGCCCTGAAGGTGGACTACTCCCTCCTCATCGTGGTGGCCGTCGGGATGATGAAGATGGCCACCGGTGATGATTCCCCCCTCCGGCAGGGTGCTGGAACGGGGTACCGATTGGTTTTCGGTGGCTACAAAGTCTTGTGGCGGCGGAACTTCTGATCTAGGGTCTCTGTGATGGTTTTTGGAATATTTGAGAATTTATAGGGTGAAGAGGTGGTGCGGGAGGCCACCAACGTGGGCACAGCCCACCGGGGCACGCCTGGGGGCCCAGGTGCGCCCTGGTGAGTTGTGCCCCCCTCGGGGCACCCCCCAGGTGCTGCTCTGGCCCATTGGTAGTCTTCTGGTCCATAAAAAATCCACAAAAAGGTTCACGGTGTTTGGAGAACTTTCATTTCTACACAAAATACAACACCACGGTAGTTCTGCTGAAAACAGCGTCAGCCTGGGTTAGTTCCATGCAAATCATACCAAAACCATATAAATGAATACTTCATAAATTATAGATACGTTGGAGACATATTAGCATCCCCAAGCTTAATTCCTACTTGTCCTCGAGTAGGTAAATGATAAAAGAAATAATTTATGAAGTGTGAATGCTAGCAAAGGGCACAAGTTTGATCAATGACAATTTCAATAACTTTTCCTAGCATCATAACAGCAATTCTTTCTTATAAGACTTCTCATGTTATAGCAACAACCAATTCACATGTTAAGGTTCAAACAATGAATTCTCTTGAAATTCGACAACCTATGTTCTCAGTCACCAAGCAATTGTAATTCAACTTATTCAACAGAGTCTAAGTAAGAGCTCCACATACTCAACCATCATATAGTCTTCTATGATTTCTAACACTCACTGCATACACATGAGCAAAACATTTCAACCAGACACATAGAAAGATAGGGTCTTATAATTTCACATCCCAACGTATTCACCTCAAGGGTGATGTCAACAATAATAACTCATGCAACCCATATCCAACCAGATATATGTGCCTAGATCTGTCCCCACCACATGACTCTTGCCAAAGGAGAAAAATAAAAAGGAATATGGAGAAAAACTTTGACTCTTGCATGAAATTAAATACAGAAAAGTAAAAGATAGGCCCTTCGCAGAGGGAATCAGAGGTTGCCATGAGCTTATTTGTTTGTATGCTCAACCCCTTAGTGCAAAAGAACGTCATGTTATATTGACCCTTATGATAGCAACCTTTATTATGCAGTCTGTCGCTTTTACTCTTTGCCATCACAAGTTCATACAACGCTCAATTTTCTGTTACACTAAATGATCTAACACTTTTAGAAGCAAATTTTATTGCCTTATTGCACCGATGACAACTTACTTGAAGGATCTTGCTCAATCCTTAGGTAGGTATGGTGGACTCTTGAAAATAAGATTTGGGTTTAAGGGTTTTTGGATGCACAAGTAGTATCTCTACTTGGTGTGGAATTTTTGGCTAGCAAAGATGGGGGGCAAGCACCACATGTTGAAGGATCTATGGCAATATAACTTCTATGTGAATATGAATAAACATAAATCATTACGTTGTCTTCCTTGTCCAACGTCAACCATTTTGGCATATAATATTTTGATGGGGGCTCACAATCACAAAAGATTTCCAAGATAGCGTATTTGCATGTGAAAGTTCTCTTCCTTCTACTAATCATTCGTGAATTGCTTGTATGACCAATATTGTGATTGTCAAGCCTCAAAAGATTTCACTTTCTAAACCCAATGTGACCACTAGGCATGATATGATTTTATAATTCCAACTTCACGATATTCAATTCATTCAACAATTTACTCATAGGATATAAGTGAAGCACAAGAGTAAATGACAAACTACTCCAAAAAAGATATAGGTGAAGACCAAGCGAGTAGCCATGTAAATGGGTAGCTATTTGAAGACTCTCTTTTATTTAAAACTTTCAGATCTAAGTATTTTATTAAAACAGCAAGCAAAACACAACAAAATGAAATTCCAAGGATAGCACACATCTTGTGAAGAAGCAAAAACTTAGGCTCAACCGATACTAACCGATAATTGTTGAAGAAGAAAGGTGGGATGCCTACCGGGCCATCCCCAAGCTTAGATGCTTGAGACTTCTTGGAATATTATCTTGGGATGCCTTGGGCATCCCCAAGCTTGAGATTTTTTGTCCCCTTAATTCCTCTCATATCACGGTTTCCCTAAATCTCAAAGAATTCATCTACACAAAACTCAACAAGAACTCGTGAGATAAGTTAGTACAAATCAGTGCAAAACCTTATCATTCTATACTGTAGAAAATTATTAAAATTATTATTCAACATTGCATACTAAATGCCTCTGCATATTTAATACTCCTATACTCAAATAGAATCATTAAACAAGCAAACATACACAAACAATGCAAACATAACAGCAATCTGCCAAAACAGTATAGTCTATAAAGAATGCAATATTCATGATACTTCCCTAACTCCAAAAAGTCTGAAACAACTAGCACACTTTATAAAATTTATCCTATCTTATTTTGCAAAAAGTTTCAGCATTTTATCACATTCTGACTTTTCTAGGGAATTTTTGCAACAGCGATAAACTTTCTGTTTTGAAACAGCAACATGTATACTTGCAAAATAAGCATGGCAAAGGCTATTATTGCCACTTTTATTGAAATAGAGGATGCAAAACATTATTATAAATAACATCAATCAAAATCCTAACAAAATAAATTGATGCTCCAAGCAAAACATATCATGTGACGAATGAAACATACCTCCAAGTGAGGTTACCGATAATGTTGGAGACGAAAGAGGGTATGCCTTCAAGGGCATCCCCAAGCTTAGTTGCTTGCATCTTCCTTGAATATTACCTTGGGGTGCATTGGGAATCCCTAATCTTAGGATCTTGTAACTCATTATTCTCCTCATATCGACATCTCATCCAAAACTAGAAAACTTCAATCACACAAAACTTAATGGAACTTCGTGAGATAGGTTAGTATGATAAAGAGCAAACCATTTCACTTTGGTACTGTCAAAGACAAGATTCATAATTGTTTCCACACAATGCATACTGTAGCATATCATTTACACAATTTATATTGAGCAATATAAGCCATAGAAACAAGGAAACAAGCAAAGTATGCATTGAAAACAGAGTCTGTCAAAAATAGAACAGTCTGTAGTAATCTGTACTCAAACCATACTTCTGCTACTCCAAAAATTATGAAAAAATTAGGGCCACGTGAGAAATTTGTATATTAATCTTCTTCAAAATGAATGAACTCAAAATCACTCTAATGTTAAAAATGAGATTTATTTTCGTGAGCGCAAAAGTTTCTGTTTTTCAGCAAGATCAAATCAACTATCACCCAACATAATCCCAAAGGCTTTACTTGGAACTTTGTTGAAACAAAGACATAAAACATGATTACTACATTATAATAATCATGTGAACACACAAAAATAGTAGGTGAAAGTGTTTGGTTGTCTCCCAACAAGCGCTTTTCTTTAATGCATTTTAGCTAGGCATGATGATTTCAATGATTCTCGTATAAAAGATAAGAATTGAAACATAAAGAGAGAATCATGAATCACATGGCAAGCAAATTTAAGTCTAACCCACTTCCTATGCATAGGGATTTTGTGAGCAAACAACTTATGGGAACAAGAATCAACTAGCATAAGAAGGCAAAACAAGCACAACTTCAAGATCTTCAACACATAGAGAGGAAACTTGATATTATTGCAATTCCTACAAACATAAGTTCCTCCCCCATAATAATTTTCAGTAGCATCATGAAGAAATTCAACAATATAGCCATCACATAAAGCATTTTTCATGACACAAAAGCATACAAAACTTATTACTCTCCACATAAGCAAATTTCTTCTCATCAATAGTAGTGGGAGCAAACTCAACAAAATAACTATCATGAGAGTGAAAATTAAAATCATGATGACAAGTTTCATGGTTATGATTATTCTTTATAGCATACATGTCATCACCATAATCACCATAGATAGCAACTTTGTTATCATAGTCATTTGAAGCCTCATCCAAAATGGTGGATCCATCACTAAATAAAGTCATGACCTCTCCAAATCCACTTTCGTCATTATAATCATCATAAATAGGAGGCATGCAATCATTATAACAAATTTTCACATCAAATCTTGGGGGACTAAAAATATCACCTTCATCAAACATAGCATCCCCAAGCTTATGGCTTTGCATATCATTAGAATCATGGATATTCAAAGAATTCATACTAGCAACATTACAATCATGCTCATCATTCATGGATTCTATGCCAAACATTTTATAGCATTCTTCTTCTAACAATTAAACACAATTTTCCTTTCCACCATTTTTCAGAAAAGACAATATAAAGACAAATAATATGAGGCAACCTCAATCCAATTTTTTGTAATTTCTTTTTTATAAACCAAACTAGTGATAAAACAAGAAACTAAAAGATTAAATTGCAAGATCTAAAGATATGCCTTCATGCACTCACCTCCCCGGCAATGGCGCAAGAAACAAACTTGATGTCTACTACGCAACTTTATTCTTCAAGACTCATGTTGGGCGTCCAAGCGCAGAGTTTTGTAGGACAGTAGCAAATTTCCCTCAAGTGGATGACCTAAGGTTTATCAATCCGTGGGAGCTTTAGGATGAAGACAGTCTCTCTCAAGCAACCCTGCAATCAAATACAACAAATCTCTTGTGTCCCCAACACACCCAATACAATGACAAATCGTATAGGTGCACTAGTTCGGCGAAGAGATGGTGATAAAAGTGTAGTATGGATAGTAGATATGAGTTTTTGTAATAGGAAAAATAAAAAGCAGCAAGGTAGCAAGTAAAATAGTGATCACAAACGGTATTGCAATGCTTGAAAATGAGGCCTAGGGTGCATACTTTCATTAGTGCAATCTCTCAACAATGCTAACATAGTTGGATCATATGATTATCCCTCAAAGTGCAATAAATAATCACTCCAGAGTTCCTATTAGCGGAGAACAAAAGATATAAATTGTTTGTAGGATACAAAACCACCTTAAAGCTATTCTTTCCGATCAATCTATCCTAGAGTTCGTACTAAAATAACTGCAAGCTATTCTTTCCTATCGATCTAATCAAGAGTTCGTACTAAAGTAACACCATATGATACATATCAACCAACCCTAATGTCACCTAGATACCCCAATGTTACCGCGAGTACCCGTGAGTTAATTCTATGATATGTATCAAACAATTTCAGATTCATAATACTCAATCCACACAAAGAACTAAAGTACACCCCCAAAGTTTCTATCGGAGAAAAGATAATAAAAATGTGCATCAACCCCTACGCATAGATTACCCCAAAGTCACCTCGGGAATCCGCAAGTTGAGTGCCATAACATATATCAAGTGAATCAAAATAATACCCCATTGTCACCACAGGTATTCATATGCAAGACATATATCATGTGTTCTCAGATCTGAACATTCAATCTGACAAGACAAAACTTCAAAGGGTGAAGACTCAATTCATCACAACAAGAATAGAGAGGGGAGAAACATCATATGATCCATCTATGTTAAGAAAGCCCATGATACATCAAGATTGTGACATCTCAAGATCACGAGAGAGATTAAACACATAGCTACTAGTACAAACCCTCAGCCTGAAGGTTGACTACTCCCTCCTCATCGTGGTGGCCGCCAGGATGATGAAGATGGCCACCAGTGATGATTCCTCCCTCCGGCAGGGTGCCGGAACGGGGTCCCGATTGGTTTTCAGTGGCTACATAGGATTGCGGTGGCGGAACTTCCGATCTAGGGTCTCCATGAGGTTTTTGGAATATTTGAGAATTTGTTGGGCGAAGAGGGGGTGCGGGAGGCCACCGAGGTGGGCACAACCCACCGGGGCACGCCTGGTGGCCCAGGCGCGCCCTGGTGGGTTGTGCCCCCTCGGGGCACCCCCCCATGTGCTGCTCTGGCCCATTGGTAGTCTTCTGGTCCATAAAAAATACACAAAAAGTTTCGTGGTGTTTGGAGAATTTTCATTTCTGCACAAGAAACAACACCACGGTATTTCTGCTGAAAACAGTGTCGGTCCGGGTTAGTTCCATGCAAATAATACCAAAACCATATAAAATTATTGTAAACATGGCATGAATACTTCATAAATTATAGATACGTTGGAGACGTATCAGCGGCACACTTACAGGACCGGCCCCTTTGGCTGACATGTGGCTCATCCACCGTCTTGTTCCACGTGTGATGCAACAAATTACAGTTCGGAGCAGCAGTTGGACATGGAGGCACCCCGGTCATAGCATCACAGTAGTAGTAAATGATCGTTGAGGAGTCAAATCACAAAGCCCCGCCTTTCCCGCGTTAAGCTGGACGGACAAAGCAACCATCATTTCACTCAAGAGCACAAGAGCATAAAGAAAAAAGAAAATCAACGATGCATGTGCCAGCTACCTAGGGTGCCCTAGGGTAGGAGCCTCCACTACAAATTGCTTCTCCCTCGTCCTCTTGAAGAAAATCGATGATGTGTGCGTCAGGTAGGGTTTGTAGGAGTACTATGGTGTGCGGGCCACACCATAGTAAATGGGAGAGGTATTGAGTTCGAGTCGACGCCTTAATACTGGTGGGCCGCTCGGTTTTACGAGAACAAGTTAGAATTTTGGGTTCGGGAGCAGTAGACATATACGTACAAAAAATTGTGGATGTATGTTCGACCGAAAGGCAATGATGCATGGGCCCCACATTTTGATATCGCCGCGGCCGCGTGAAATTTGCTACTCCCTCCGTCTAGGTGAATAAGTCATCTTAGGTTGTGCACCATGACCAAGGAGGGGAAAACGAGGGAACTTGATGTTTATTTGCTAATTAATAGCATTGCATGCAATTAACTAACTACTTCATGTTGTGTTTGGTAGTCTTGAGTCATTAAAAACATGCACGCCCCACATCTCTTATTGGTTGATATGTCAAGAAACAAGAAACGAGGTCGGAGTTAATGCACTGCAGCTAAGTGTTTCAGGATTATTTGGTTTTCGTAAGGTGACTTATAAACCTAGACGGAGGGAGTACTCAAAATAAGGCATAAAAAGTTCCTCCAAAAACATCTATAACTAATGGGAAGTGAAATGTATGCTTAAAATGAAAATAAATGAAAATGTAATACAAAGAGAAACAATGAATTGCAGTTAAAAGAATGACATTTCTAACAAAAATGTGAATGTGAACTACATATGTGTACATGTGACCAACACATATATTGTCAATACAAAATCTAATGCAAGAAATAACTTATGAGTAACATGCACGAATTGATGATGTGGTGCTTGCATGCCTAGAGTACAAAAAAATGTGATTTATGACTTGCATGCATGACATGGTCATGTGCCATAGTTGCATGTCCATGAAAAAAGCTAGTGGGTTGTACTAGCTATTTAGGGATAGAAGATGTATATATGGAGGTTGTAGGGAAAGAGATGACATGTAGTATCTCAATTCCTATGAGTAGGGACTGGAAAAGAGATGTCATTTTGTTCACATCATAGGAACTTTTCTATTGAATCTAGAGATGACATGTATCTCAATTCCTATGAGGAGGGATTGGAAAAGAGATTTCATTTGGTTCACATCATAGGAATTTTTCTATTGAATCTAGGCTAATGTTTATTTTCCTTTGAAATTGTGGGAGTATAGGAATCCATTCATATGAACCAAGTGGCTCTAAAGCTATAAAAATGATATCAGGTTTATTTGGCTTTGAAATGTGGAGTATATGAATCTATTCCTATGAACCAATTGGCTCTAAAGGAAAAATTCCTATAAACATCATATCATATAGAGTTCCTATGATATTTCTCCACACCAAAGGATGTTGAAATTGCTGCAGGTGATACGACAGTCTTTCTTTGTTCACTGCTCCCCCATATTTATAGTTACCTCCGGAAGATGAATGAAATGATACATACTAGGTATTCTATATGTGCATTTTGCTGTACGAAAACTCGGTGAAAGTTTGCGAGGTTCGAATTTTCAATAAAGCTATATGCACAACATTTTGGAATGGAGGTAGGAGCATACGGTAGTTGCTAACACTCACGTGGAAGATTTGTGTGTCGGAGGAGTGGTTGTTCTATTAAATGCCATGGAAAAACTGACACTGTCGGATGCCGGTCTAATGGTTCTTTCGGCGTTCTTCAGGAAATGGCTTGTGGCGACTTTTGTTAGATATGATTTACGGACACATGCATTGCATTGATACGTGCCCCCCCTCTCTCGCGCACACGCGCCCTCACGAGTCACGACTCTCCCGAGTCCTCTCGCATCTACCATCTATCTGTATGTAGATGTCACACACATATGTGCTCTTCACTCCCTACCCTCAGAACTTCTAAAATGTAAAAGACGTCGTGCACCTTTTATTTTAACTCACACGTCACACACTTATACTATTACTCTTGTGGCGAACATTCTTCGGGCATAGTATATTGTACTCTCACGAAGTGAAGTGGTGCACGCACACACTAGTTGTGTCACACCCACTCGCGGGTACACATAGGAGCGCATTTTTTAAGCTAAGAGTGTATTTATTTACAAAGAGGCATCCCAATTGAAATTTTGACTAGTCTAGTTTCCAACTTGATGGAGGCTCAGGGACCGTATGTGAATGACACAATACATAGTGTGTCCTAGACACGGTGATTTGATAGTGCATCCTGGAAGCGATGGCACGTTATTGATCGAGTTTATTTTTACTTGAACTTTAAATGAAAATAGTTGTTTGCGCGTATTCAATTTAATAATGGTTGCTACAATAAAATCACTCCACTATATATATAAGCAGAAGCCTTGGCGCTTGCTTTACTAGGGTTCCTGTCTTTCACTCTCTCGTGCTCTCCAGATCTACACAGGACATAGGTGGCCACTCTCTCTCTCTGCTCACCGCTGGTCACAAATCCGGCCAGACCACCTCGGCCGGGGCAGGGGTGTAGGTGCATCGTTCACGCAGTTATTAGCAGTGAGGATGGAGACCAATAGCTGTCCGCATGCCCCGATCGGCGGCCGTGTCATTCTCTTAGAGATAGCGTCGGCTCGGGAGGGCCTCCGACCCCTTATTCCTCATAGCGGTATTGTGGCCAAGATGCGGTCTCCCGATGCCGTCTTTGCCACATCCGACGACCCTAAGGTATATCTTCCTTCCAAACCGGCCTTGCTCTACTGCCCCTGCTCCCCACGAGGCTGCGTGTGGATCTTTTTCTACTTCCGTCGGCTATTCCAAAGCCACCTATACTTTTACTATTATTAGAGGTAAAGCAAGTTCACATAGTCAAATCTAAGAGTTGGTTCAAATAGGAAAGAAAGAGGGAAAGTTGTAGCACGAATCTAGGACTTGTTTCTAAGAAGAAACAGGGGGAAGTAGTAGATACTGGCTACCCAACCGGTCTCTTGGTTGAAAAGGAGAAGAAAGCGGGGTGGATGGCGAAGGGTGGGGGAAGTGTACCTGTCTCTTGGTTGAAAAAGGAAAGACAATGAGGGGTGTTGGGGGGACAACGCAAATGAGAACAAGCAGGTCTTAGATCTCCTATGCTCACATAGGAAATGTTGCCGAGGAGATAAAAAATGGGACACATGCAGACATGTTGCCTGAATGTTTGCCGCTCTTGGCAACCACATCTGCCTCACCACTTAATGCCCATGTTGTCCCTATGCCCTTGTTGCTACCGTTAATGTAAAATCACATGAAGCATGAAGCAATTCCACCTAGTGTCACTATTAAGTAATGTTGCTGTCAGTCTAGTGTCATCGATATATTGAAGCAATGACGCCACCATTTTAGAAAGTGCTTCCATCTTGCTTTATTTCCCATGAATTGTGTTTTGGCAGTTACACTTAAATCCCACACCACTAACATTGCTTCATCCCAGTGGAACTGCACAAATTTGATTTCACATTTACTGACCATGTGATACTCTCATGGCAGTAATACTAATGCAATTGTTCTGCATGTTAATCTAGTGGCAGTGTTGATGTGATGTGATGTGATGCTACTTCTTACTTAATGGCACTTTTTCATACTGACAATGTAGTGCCAATTATAAGATAATAAATGTTGTTATTAATCATATGCCACTGCAAATAATTGTCACTGCTTAAATAATCATATTTCATATTTGCGCAAACCACGATGTCTGTCTCCATATCGTTTCTATTTGTGCAATCAAAAGTACACACCTCGGTTTTAGTAGAACTGCACAAAATGAGATGTCTATTCCTAGTTGTCTCGTCTAACCTCCCATCTTCCAGGTATTCCTACATTGGTAGTACCAAGGTAAAATGACCAACACAATCTAAAAGAAGCTGATTCGCATGTTTTACTTCCTTATTGCAGTGCAGGGACGAGCGAAAACAACTGCATCCTAGTCGGGAATGCACTTTCTCCCAATTCACGGATGGACAGAGGACTAGCCGGCACGACTGCGTTGAGGTTTTTGGGGCAGGTGCACGGGCAAGAGGCATTGTGGTCTGCTTATTTCTGCAAATAGTGGTGCTTGAATTTAGTGGAACTGCACAATAAGTTCAGATGGTCAGTACACTACTTGGTTCAGTTCAACATTCCAACTGAGAACACAATTGTAATTGGTTATTCTGGAATGAGAGAACCTAACCCTAGATGGTGGCAACAAGAAAAACCAGAGTGAACTCCAGGAAATTAAAGCCTGCCTAGGGAGGCCCTTTGCTCAGAGAAGTCTTGCTTGATTTTTCCTGATTTGTAAACCTTCTCACAAATTTGCCTTTTGCTGTAAACTAGTAAATGTTTGTTATGTTCTATGAATAATTGAGATGTATAAAATTGTTGAACTTATGCTTTTCAAGTATTTTATGAAGCTGAGTTTAATGTGAATTTTCCACATGAATGCTGGACTAGAAGGTCAACGTTTGGAATTTACATTGTGGACTAAGTTAACTGCATGAACCATTGTAACAAGATACGTAGTTGCTTATATGTCAGCCAACAGCTTATTGATTGTTAGCTGGTCGATAGTCGACTTCTCTAGTGTTAAAGTGAGATGAGCTAATGTGTCGTGTTTTGCACAACTGCTTACAAGTGGGGTAGAAACAACAGTGTTTATAAGTACTTAACCAGCCTTACGTACCCTATATATACGTCGGCGCATAGTTCTCGAACAAGTACTCTATTTCATCAAACACACACTGCTCGTATGATAAACCGTGACAAGTTATGTCTTACCATGCCATATTACATGAAAAAACTAGTGAGGATGCATCTATTTCGGCAACAATTAGGATGTTCTCACATGATTCACGGGCACACAAAAGTAGCAGTAGTTCCCATAGAAGGATTCAGACAGAGTACTAGCCCTAGAGGGCTCAATAATAGGCAAGGTTCGGATAATTAGACATGATCCAAACTACTTTTAAACACTAGCTGGGCCAACTATTTCATGCCTCAGTCTAATTTGGGATGGACACAATATGGACCTTGCCATGAACATCATCGAGGACGTCCAGTAGCAGCTCCATCCAGTGAACCTTCCTGAAGATAACCTTGTGGCCTTGCCACTCATAAACTTGTTTGTGGAGGCATGCCATGTCATCTTCCTACGTAAGCTTGACAAGAGCAGTATGCCTCACAAACGAAGGAGTAGCTTTGAACTTTTTGTGCTTCAGTACACCCAGGAAAAAACGCCTGACAACTGTGTGGCTTTAATACATCTCGACTTTGGTATAAGTGCAAATGGATTCCAGGACCCAATAGCCTAAGAACTTTGTTTTCCTAGTGCGTATATACAGGTCATCCGCCTCATAGCGAGTGAAATGTACAACCACACAATCATTGTCTGCATTAGGGCTCTAACTGAAACAGAAATGAATTCTGAATTACTTTCCAATATAAAAAACAGAAGTTATTTAAACCACTATGTAGAGTCAAAAGTATGCATGACACGGAAGGTAGCATGGCATCAAAGCTAATAAAATTTTGCATTATTTATCACCACATACAAATATTTCTCCGTCGTACCTACAATTTTTGATTGTTTCATGCAATATTCTACAACTTTCATATACTTTTGGCAACTTTTTATATTATTTTTGGGACTAACATATTGATCCAGTGCCTAGTGTTAGTTCATGTTTGTTGCATGTTTTTCGTTTTGCAAAATATCCATATCAAACGGAGTCCAAACGCGATGAAAACTTACGGAGATTATTTTGGAATATATGTGATTTTTGGGAAAAAGAATCAACATGAGACGATGCCCGAGGGGCCCACAAGCCCTAGGGGCGCGCCCCCTACCCTGGCTGTGCCTGCAAGGCTTGTAGCCACCATGTAAGGCGGTTGGTACCCTTCTTTCACCGCAAGAAAGATAATATCAGGATAAAAATCATGTTAAAATTTCAGCCGAATCGGAGTTACGGATCTCCGAGAATTTAAGAAACGGTGAAAGGCCAGAATCTCGCAACGTAGAAACAGAAGGAAACAAAGAGAGATCTAATCTCGGAGGGGCTCCCACCCATCCACCTCCATGGAGGCCAAGGACCAGAGTGGAAACCCTCCTCCCGTCTAGGGGTAGGTCAAGGAAGAAGGAGGGGGGCTCTCTGCCCCTCTCTCCCGGTGGCGCCGGAACGCCGCTGGGGCAATCATCATGTGACGGCGACCTACGCCAACACCTCTATCATCTTCCCCAACATCTTCATCACCTCGCCCCATCTATATTCAGCGGTCCACTCTCCCACAACTCGTTGTACCCTCTACTTGAACATGGTGCTTTATTCTTCTTATTATTATCCAATGATGTGTGGCCATCCTATGATGTGTGGGTAGATTTTTGTTATCCTATCGGTGATTGGTAAATTTCTATGATTGGTTTAATTTGCTTGTGGTTATGTTGTTGTCCTTTGGTGCCCATCATATGAGCACGCGTGTGGATCACACGATAGGGTTAGTTGTATGTTGATAGGACTATGTATTGGAGGTCAAGGGTGATAACAGCTTCAGCCTAGCATAGAAGTTGATGCATACGGGATTGAAGGGGGACCAATATATCCTAATGCTATGGTTGCATTTTACCTTAAAGAACGTTAGTAGTTGCAGATGATTTCTAATAGTTCCAATCATAAGTGTATAGAATTCCAAGTAATGGATGACATGCTAGCAGTGGCCTCTCCCACATAAAACGGATCCCCTATACTTGTGGGTTATTCAAGACCTTTTTCTGGTGCCGTTGCCGGGGAGCAATAGCGTGGGGTGAATATTCTCGTGTGTGCTTGTTTGCTTTATCACTAAGTAGATTTTATTTTTTATTCTAAGTTGTTCTCTTTCGTTATGGATATGGAACATGAAATACCAAAAAAATTAGGTGTACTTGCTACTCATGGAGATGGGGAACCTCCTAAAACCCTCGATGTTCGCTATGTGGAAAATATTATGCACTACTTCAGTAATCCTGAGAAAACCCCATTCAACTTGATAGTGGGAGACACTTTGGATCAATGTGAATACTTTAGGGATTATCGCTTGATTCAAAAAGGCTTATGGGATCAAATTCATATGTTGCATTGGTATGCTTGAAATTTATGCTTGAGATGTGATTATACTTTTTGCTCTAGGATGAAGGCTCCACACCTTCCCTTTTCATGTAAATTTAATGATAATAAAACCTTGGGTTCTTATTCTAATGGAATATATGATTACTATGATGTGGAACGAATAGAAGAATTTGTTGCTTTTATGGGTGCTTATGAAATTGAATCTTTGTCCGAAAACTATGAAAATTATGATGATGTTGTTTACAGACCTGAAAGTTATGCTATACTTTAGTATGAGAATTATGAATACAATGCTGATATTGATGAATTTATTGAGAAAGTCTCCGTTGTCCAAGAAGATACTAATATTTTGCAGGAAACTATGGAAGAAGAAATTGTTGAAACTGTGAGCTCATTAGATGAAGAAAATGACGAGGAGAGCGAAGAACAAAAGGAGGGATAGAGGATTAGCTACTCGTGCCCACCTTCGAATTAGAGTAACTATTCAACTCATACATTGTTTAATTTCCTTTCGTGCTTACTGAAGGATGATTGCTATGATAATTGTTATGATCATGTTGATTCATTTGAAATATCCCTTTTTTGATGAACTTGATGCTTGATATGCTTGTGGCCATGATGCTAATATGAATGATGCTTATGGAGATGAACTTGCTATAGTTCCTTATGTTATGAAAGAAATTGTTGCTATTGCACCCACACATGATAGTCCTATTATCTTTTTTAATTCTCCCAACTACACTATACTGGAGAAGTTTGCGCTTATTAAGGATTATATTGATGGGTTGTGTTCTACACTTGCACATGATGATTTATATAAATATAATATGCATGTGCTTGATGCTCCTACTTGCAATTATTATGAGACAGGAACTACATCTCCGCCTCTCTATGTTTCCAATATGATAAAATTGCAAGAAACTGTTTATATGTATTGGCCTTTACTTTGTGTGCATGAATTGTTATTTTATGACATGCCGATGCACAGGGAGAGTTAGACTTCGTTGTTGCATGATATATGTTGCTTTGTGCTCACTACTAAATTACAAATAATTGTTCATAAAAATTGGCTTTGATATACCTTGGGATCCGGGTGGATCCATTACTTGAGCACTATATGCCTAGCTTAATGGCTTTAAAGAAAGCACTGCTGGGGAAACAACCCGGAAGTTTTAGAGATTCATTTACTTCTGTTGACTGCTTTTATAAAGTTTTAAAACAAAAAATATAGAGGGGAACCTAAAACTTTTTCAAAAAGAAAAGTGAAACTAAGAAGGATGAACACCGTTGAAGTGGGGGAGCTCCTTGAATTTTGTTCATGCCCATGGAAACTTTGCAAATCTTGAATTACAGAAACTTTTCAACAAAAATAATTACCCCCTTGTACAAATCCATTGTATTATAAAAATAATGTGCCAAGATTTTCCTTTAGGATGATTAGATTGCTTGTTTGGTATGTGGAGTGGAAAAACAGAAACTTTGGCTGTAGCGCATGAATTTACATTTTTTACTGGAATGTAAAAGGTTGTTAAAATTTTTACACATTATTTCTATACAAATTTTTTTATTTTTTCCTAATTTTTCAAAAAAATTGGAGTGACAGAAGTATGGTAGATGTTCAGATTACTACAGACTCTTCTATTTTTGACAGATTCTGTTTTCTATGCAATGTTCTCTTATTTTGATGAATCTATGGGTAGTATCGGGGGGTATGAACCATGGTGAAGTTGGACTACAGTAGATATAATGCTAATATGAATTTGGAATGAGTTCACAATAGTACTTAAAGTGGTGATTTACTTTATTACACTAATGGATCTCATGAGGGTTTTGTTAAGTTTTGTGTGAATGAAGTTTTCAAGTTTTGGGTGAGATCACAATGGATGAAGGAATAAGGAGTGGCAAGAGCCTAAGCTTGGGGATGCCCGAGGCACCCCAAGGTAATATTCAAGGACTACCAAGAAACTAAGCTTGGGGATGCCCCAGAAGGCATCCCCCCTTTCTTCTAACGACCATCGGTAATTTTACATGGAGCTATATTTTTATTCGTCACATGATATGTGCAAACTCTTGGAGCGCCTTTTTTTTATTGTTCCTTTTCCTTTTATGAACCATGCTGGTATGAGATGGTCCTTGGTTGATTTATAGAATGCTTTATGTGCTTCACTCATATCATTTGAAGTTTGGATTGCCTGTTTCTCTACACATAAAAAACCGCCATTTGTAGAATGCTCTTTTTCTTCACTTATATTTGTTAGAGCGTAGGCATATCTTTTGTAGAAAGAATTAAACTCGCATGCTTCGCTTATATATATTTAGAGATTCGACAGGAATTGGTCATTCACATGGTTAGTCATAAAACCCTACAAAAAACTTGTAGATCACTGAACATGATATGTTTGATTCCTTGCAATAGTTTTGCGATACAAAGATGGTGATATTAGAGTCATGCTAGTGAGTAATTGTGGATTGGTAGAAATACTTGTGTTAAGGTTTGTGATTCCCATAGCATGCACGTATGGTGAACCTTTATGTGATGAAGTCGGAGCATGATTTATTTTTTTGATTGTCTTCCTTATGAGTTGCGGTCAGGGGCGAGCGATGGTCTTTTCCTACCAATCTATCCCCCTAGGGGCATGCGTGTAGTACTTTGTTTTGATAGCTAATAATTTTTTTGTAATAAGTATGTGAGTTCTTTATGACTAATGTTGAGTCCATAGATTATACGCACTCTCACCCTTCCATCAGTGCTAGCCTCTTCGGTACCATGCATTGCCCTTTCTCACCTCGAGAGTTGGTGCAAACTTCGCCGGTGCATCCAAACCCCGTGATATGATACGCTCTGTCACACATAAGCCTCCTTATATCTTCCTCAAAACAGCCACCATACCTACCTATCATGGCATTTCCATAGCCATTCTGAGATATATTGCCATGCAACTTCCATCATCATCATATACATGACATGAGCATTCATTGTCATATTGCTTTGCATGATCGTAAGATACCTAGCATGGTAATTTCATGGCTTGTCTATTTTTTGATATCTTTGCTATGCTAGATCACTGCACATCCTGGTACACTGCCAGAGTGTCACGCCCAATATGCGACCCTATCCTAAAGGAACTCGAAGGTACCACCAAGGATAGAAGCGCATATTGGAGACGCTTTTGCAAGGTGGATATCATTACATCATGCCATTACATAATAGTTGGGGATACATACAAAAGGCATACAATACCACATGAATACAGTAACATCATACACAAGAGCAACATCCGACTACGGATGAAACACAAACAGAAACTCAAACGAAAACCACCCAGCTAGCCTAGGCTGCTCACCAGGAACCTAACCCCTGATCGAAGAAGAAGCAGAAGAACTCGAAACAAGCAAGCATCACTCTCACGTCGGATCATCGCATTACTTGTACCTGCAACTGTTGTTGTAGTAATCTGTGAGCCACGAGGACTCAGCAATCCCATTACCATGGGTATCAAGACTAGCAAAGCTTAAAGGGTAAGGAATGGATAGTGGTGAGGCTGCAGCAAGCGACTAAGCATGATATGGTGGCTAACTTACGAGTACAAGAATAAGATGAGAAGCTACACAAACAGTCGCAAACTGGTAATGATCAAGACGTGATCCTGAACTACTTACGTTCAAACATAATCCCACCATGTTCCCTTCTCGGCCCACTCGAAAAGAGACCATCACGGTTGCACACGCGGTTGGGTATTTTAGTTCGAAATCTGGTGTCAAATTTTCTACAACCGGACATTAAAAATTCCCATCTGCCACATAACCGTGGGCACGGCTTTTGAAAGTTCAAACCCTGTAGGGGTGTCCCAACTTAGCCCATTATAAGCTCACGATCCGCGGAGACAATCCTCCATCGCGGGACATCCGATCAGACTCGGGGTCCTGGTGCACAAGACATTTCGACAATGGTAAAACTAATCCAGCAAAGCCTCTCGGCGTGTCGACACCCTGATAGTAGCCGCGCATATCTCGACTCAGGCCACGTCCGGATAGGTCGGTCTACGAGTAAAACCAGATCCTCGGGGTGCCCCGTGGTGGCCCCGTAGTCTGCCCGTTTGGGACCAACACCATCAGCGCTGGCCCCTCCCTACTATGTACAAAAATCCTCGGGTTCATGACTCCTTATGCCAATTAATTATTTAGTTTAAGTATTATTGTGGCAAATGTTAAAACCAATGTTGGGCCTTGCAGGAAGATTTTTATTCAAAGCAAACTGTCAAGAGGGGCCCATAAACCCACACCGTGTTAGGGACGCAAAATCAAGGAACATAACATCGGTATGACGGAAAGTAGGGCGGCAAGAGTGGAACAAAATACCAGGCATAAGGCCGAGCCTTCCACCCTTTACCAAGTATATAGATGCATTAATTAAATAAGAGATATTGTGATATCCCAAAATAATCATGTTCCAACATGGAGCAATCTTCAACTTCGCCTGCAACTAACTACGCTATAAGAGGGGCTGAGCAAAGCGGTAACATAGCCAAACAACGGTTTTCTAGGAAGGGTGAAATGGTTAGAGGCTGACATGGCAATTCGGGAGGCTTGATCAATAAGTGATAGGTAACGCAGCATAGCGATAGAACGAAGCAACTAGCATAGCAATGATAGTAGTGAGATCCAAGGTGACGGTCATCTTGCCTAAAATCCCGCTAGGAAGAAGAACGAGTCCATGAAGAAGGCGAACGGGCGAAGACGAACGAAACATAGACGAACGAATCCTCACGATCGCAACGAAACAGGAACTATCGAGAAGAAGCACAACCGGAAAGAAGCAAACAACATGGTAAACACACAATACATAAACATGACATGATGCTCAACCAAGTATGATGCAGGACAAGGCTACATGATGCTACTCATGGCAAGGGATGATGCATACAAGAACAACACATCAAAGCAAGTTTAAATGAGGCCGGAAACAACATATAACTAATCCGGTAAGTCCTCATATGCAAATTTCGAAATTGGTCCAGATCTGAACAAACATTAAGTTGAAGTTGTTAAATAGAAATTTAAAGAGCACCATGACGATCTACACAATATTCTAGTCAAGTTACATATAAAGTTCATTTAATTCAGAGCTACAGCCTAGAAGATATGAGCAAAACAAGTCAACCATGGCATTGATGCAAAATACATTCAAACATCAAGCAAACAATCTCAAAAAATGGGTGTAACATGATATGGTGAAAGTACATGCAAAATCAAGCAAGTTTCATATAGAGCATGCTCAAAACGGAGCAACGGTGCAACACATACACTCCAAACAAGATATAACAACAATCTGCCCAAAACAGCAAGTAGGCACTTTGCAAACATCAAAACAACATGCTATAGGAATTATATGAGCATAAACTTGACATGCACTTCATGTACATATTTACATACTTTAAATATCATTAAGGTTCAGGTGCATAGGCGTTAATATTAAAACAATATGGTCAATGCAAAAAGCAACTTTATAACACAGGAGTATATGCATGAGAAGAGTTAACATGATGGCAACTTGAGAGCAAGAAAGAGGAAAGCTACAGCAAGTTAACATAGCAACCAAGGGCATGGCATCAAATTACACATAACAAAGAGCAAATAACATTATATAAGCATCATGAAGTTAAAAGAAATCTGGAACATTATATAAGCATGTTCATGGCAATGAATACAAATGCTACAGGACATATATGGGGAATCCAAAGGGATTTAAAGATAGAGCATAACATTTTCATCAAAACATATCAAATAAGCATCTCCAGATTATGCATGGATTAATTGGTAACATCAAGCAAACATGGCAACATGATATAGCAGTTCCAGCATTGACAGAACATTAACAGCAAGTAGCCCACTTCACAAGTTTGATGCACTCACTACATGGCATATACAAATACATGGATTGCACCTCTGTAAATATGGCATAAATATGATCCTAAAACATGTAGACATCATGCCCATAGGATGCATACACAAAATGCAACAAAAATGACAAATCAGCAAGTTGCAGCAGTTTTCAGCAGTTAACAGCAACATGCACTTTTGCAATAGGGATTAATATGTCAAGATTCACCCTAACATGAATGAAAAGCACACCAACGTGTAGAGAATGAAGAGAAGAACATGTTCACATCAAGATCATCATCATAGCGTCAACAGAGACAAAGTTATGGCAATCACGAGATGCTCAAATGATGTTAACAATCAGCAGATTACAGCAGCTTATATCAATTAGCAGTTTTGCAACGAAGGTTAAGGCATCAAGATGAATCCTAACATGCATGAAAACTACTCCATCATAAAGATCACTCTGAGATGAACATTTATACATATTATATGCACAAAATGGAGCCACATGCACAAAGATATCACAGGTCAAACATGCACTCATGATGTTGATGAAACTGAGGACTTAGTCATTTTTCTGAAGAAAAAAACGGTCGAGCGCAATATAGAAATAATGTGCTCTGGGCGGGGTTTAGGTGGGCTCACCCATGGGCTCGGCCCAAGTGGCACGGGGAGCTGGGCCAGTGGCTGCTGGGCTGGGCCTTGGCCAAGCCGTGGCCCACGCGGGGCACGATCAACGGGCGCCAGGGAGCGAGCGGCTCCTCTGCTCGCTCCCGAGTGGTCATGGCTGCAGCGGTTGTCTAGGCCGGCGAGGCCGCCGGGGCGACGAGGATGGGTGGATCCGCCAGATCTGGGCGGGGAGGATCCATTCCCGGCGGCAGACGGCGGCGAGTGCCGGCAGGAGGAGGCGAGGCGACGCGGTGTAGAGCTCCGGCGGCGGCAGAGCTGGAGATGGTGGGGTCAGGCGGAGCTCGAGACGAGGGCGCCGGCTGCAGGGGCGGGTCCAGGGCAGCGGGAAGATGCTCGGGAGGAGCTCCCTGAAGCGAGGCGGGCGGTGCGACGATGAAGGTCTGCGAGGCGGCGGGGAACGACGCCGGCAGCGGGGTCCAGGAGCTCGTGCTCCTCTCGGTCCCGCTGGACCGAGGGAGCTGTAGGGAGGCGCGCGGCCGATCGGGCTGCTGGGGCGCTTGGGGCCCGGTTCGGCCGGCTACAGGCCGGCCGTGGGCTGCGGAGGGCCGCGGTGGAGGAGGGGGCTGCGGGGGCGCGTGGCGCGACGCGGTTGGAGGAGGGCGGCGGCTGCGGTGGCGCTGACGAGCGGGGGCACGACAAGTGGTGGAGGGGCACTGGATCGGAGCTAAAAACAAGGTGGGGGTGGCGGCTAGAGCTAGGAGGAGGGGGTTAGGGTAGGTTAGGCCAAAAATGGCAGGTTAGGGTGGTTTAAATAGGCAGGGGGTCTAGGTTAGGGGGATTTGAGGTTGTTTTGAACCCTCCGATCAAAATTGAACGACTCTGGAATGGAGGGGTAGTAGGTGGGCTTGGAGGGGTTAGTGGGTTGTGTAGAGAAGGCCTTGGGCTGAGAAGAGAGAGAAGAGGTGTGGCCCGGCGGTAGTTTCGCATACCGAAACGTCCGACGAATAAACCGACAACGATGCCGCTATATGATCAATGGTTGGGCTATCAAACGGACTCCGAATGCGACGAAATTTGACAGGTGGTCTACCTACACTAGAATAAGACCGCTCGACAAGTTTCACCCCATTCTGAGAACATTTTTATGCCACTTAATATTCGGAGGTGCCGCGGGCGCGTGCGAGTGTGCTTGGGCTCAGAACGGATAACGGAGAGAACCGGGGGAATCTAAATGGATGCAAGTTTTGAAAAACATGTAGATGAAATGCAGATGATGACATGGCAAAATGCAACATGCAAGCAAATGACATGGTCACGACGGCGAATAACAGGAGGATCCGGGGCGTTACAACTCTCCTCCACTAACAAGAGATTTCGTCCCAAGATCTTAGGAACGAGATGGAAGAGAAAGAGGAAGAGGAGAAGTGAGAACGCAAGAGAGAAGAAGAACAGAGTCGAGAGCACTCGATAGAAAAGAGGAACGACGACTATGACGAGAATCAAAAGCTTACGGAATAAGATAGACTCCGAAACCACTCCGGATAGAACAAGATAGGAAAGGAAAAAGAACGAAAGTATTTCGGCAGCACTCCGGCTGAAAAATGGAATGAATAGAACATGAACTTCACAAGATGGAATGACACTTGATGAGATAAGCAATGCAATGCCTCCGGAAGAATTGAAAGAGTTGAATGAAAAGAACGAACAAGAAGAGAACGAATCACCGGAAAGAATTAGAAAACGAACGAAGATACTTGAGTGAGTCAAGATGCAAGAGAACGAAGAGATCGCGAACTGATTAAAGAATGCTTGAATAAGTCACCGGTACAAATATGGGAACGAACGAAGCTGAAAACTTGGAACGAAGGAATCTTCTGAAATGGAAGCCTCCGGATAATCGAAATGAACAACTCCTAAAATACTCCAGATGCGTAAGAAAAGAATATATGACAATTGGAATAATTCGAGAGGGTAACATGAAAGCTAGAACCACGAATCTTCAAGAGAACGGGCAAGATTTAGAGGAAAAACTCTTCTTCAATCTTCAAATGACGATGAGAAACACCACCAAAATTGTTTATATACTCCGGGAGAATGGGAAGCGAAGAGGTTGATCCAACAATGAAATGATTTGAAATCGATCTTGGAAAGGCATCTGACTGATGAAATTCATTCTTACGTCAAACTCCGAAAAGAATTAGGAATGGCTCCAGAATAATTAGAAGAGTCAGGTAAGATCCTGGGAAAAGACATGTGGGTTAGGGCCCACTGAGAAGAAAACACCGTTGAAAAGGATTGTTGAATAGATAGATGATGCACCGGAACAATTGAAATATTTGAATGAGGTGACAACCTCGAATTAATTCAAACACGGACGAATCTCCTGAGATGTCTTCTGAACTCCGGAATAATTAAATGATGAGAGGCAAACGAGCAATGGGAAAACAATTTATCCAAGGAAAACAATATGATCAACCTGAAAATCTTGAATTGAGCCCACCGGAAAGAAAACAAGACAAATCAATGATGAACTTGACGAAAATTCACTGGTTGAAATGATCAAGGAAAGACTAAAAAGGCTCCGCACGAATGAAATTGATGCTCGAAAGAGACTCAAGCTCCGGGAAGAAGAGAGTGGGTGGGCGGGAAAAACAAAGGAAACTTGGAAGGGCGAACTGACGAATAACTTGAAGAGAAAACACCGGTTGAAATAATTGAGGAAAGAATGCAAAGATTTCGCACGAGTAGGATGGATACTCGATTACGGACTCCGCCTCCGAGAAGAAAAGAAAAAAGGTGGGAGGGTGGGAGAAGAAAACAACTAAGGATTGAACTTGGCAAAGATGAAGAGGCTCGAGTCAACTTGACGAGAAATGCACTGGATGAAAAGAGCTGAGAACCAACGAATGAAAAACTAACCGCATGATCCTAAAGAAAAATTTGAAGGGGAAGACGAGTAATTCAAAACACCTACGTCAAGATTCCTCACCAGAGCGACGCAGGGACAAAGGAGTAAAAAGAATTCCTACTCTTCGATATAACTAGACTCCGAACACAGTTTTCTTCTAGACTCGACAACGGCCAAACTAGGAACAATCAAGGGGCTCCTATGGTCGGTCGAGGCTCTGATACCAACTTGTCACGCCCAATATGCGATCCTATCCTAAAGGAACTCGAAGGTCCCACCAAGGATAGAAGCGCATATTGGAGACGCTTTTGCAAGGTGGATATCATTACATCATACCATTACATAATAGTTGGGGATACATACAAAAGGCATACAATGCCACATGAATACAGTAACATCATACACAAGAGAAACATCTGACTACGGATGAAACACAAACAGAAACTCAAACGACAACCACCTTGCTAGACCAGGCTGCCGACCAGGAATCTAACCCTTGATCGAAGAAGAAGCAGAAGAACTTGAAACAAGCAAGCATCGCTCTCACGTCGGATCATCGCATTACCTATACCTGCAACTGTTGTTGTAGTAATCTGTGAGCAACGAGGACTCAGCAATCCCATTACCATGGGTATCAAGACTAGCAAAGCTTAAAGGGTAAGGAATGGATAGTGGTGAGGCTGTAGCAAGCGACTAAGCATGATATGGTGGCTAACTTACGAATACAAGAATAAGATGAGAAGCTACGCAAATGGTCGCAAACTAGTAATGATCAAGAAGTGATCCTGAACTATTTACGTTCAAACATAACCCCACCGTGTTCCCTTCTCGACCCACTCGAAAAGATACCATCACGATTACACACGCGGTTGGGTATTTTAGTTCAAAATCTGGTGTCAAATTTTCTACAACCGGACATTAAAAATTCCCATCTGCCACATAACCGTGGGCATGGCTTTCGAAAGTTCAAACCCTGCAGGGGTGTCGCAACTTAGCCCATTATAAGCTCGCGATTTGCGGAGACAATCCTCCATCACGGGACATCCGATCAGACTCGGGGTCCTGGTGCACAAGACATTTCGACAATGGTAAAACTAATCCAGCAAAGCCTCTCGGAGTGTTGACACCCTGATAGTAGCCGCGTGTATCTTTTTCTCAGGCCACGACCGGATAGGTCAACCTATGAGTAAAACCAGATCCTTGGGTTGCCCCGTGGTGGCCCCGCAGTCTGCCCGTATGAACCAACACCATCAGCGCCGGGCCTTCCCTGCTATGTAGAAAAATCCTCGGGTTCATGACGCCCTATGCCAATTAATTATTTAGTTTAAGTATTATTAAGGAAAATGTTAAAACCAATATTGGGCCTTGCTGGAAGAGTTTTATTCAAAGCGAACTGTCAAGAGGGGCCCATAAACCCACACCGTGTTACGGATGCGAAATCAAGGAACATAATACTGGTATGACGGAAACTAGGGCGGCAAGAGTGGAACATAACACCAGGCATAAGGCCGAGCCTTCCACCCTTTACCAAGTATATAGATGCATTAATTAAATAAGAGATATTGTGATATCCAAAAATAATCATGTTCCAACATGGAGCAATCTTCAACTTCGTCTACAACTAAGAGGGGATGAGCAAAGTTGTAACATAGCCAAACAACGGTTTGCTAGGAAGGGTGAAAAGGTTAGAGGCTGACATGGAAATTTGGGAGTCTTGATCAACAAGTGATAGGTAGCGCAGCATAGCGATAGAACGAAGCAACTAGCATAGCAATGATAGTACTGAGATCCAAGGTGATGGTCATCTTGCCTGAAATCCCGCTAGGAAGAAGAACGAGTCCATGAAGAAGGCGAACGGGGCAAAGATGAACGAATCCTCACGATCGCAATGAAACAGGAACTATCGAGAAGAAGCACAACCGGAAAGAAGCAAACAACATGGTAAACACACAACACATAAACATGACATGATGCTCAACCAAGTATGATGGAGGACAAGGCTACATGATGCTACTCATGGCAAGAGATGATGCATACAAGAACAACACATCAAAGCAAGTTTAAATGAGGCCGGAAACAACATATAACTAATCCGGTAAGTCCTCATATGCAAATTGCGAAATTGGTCCAGATCTGAACAAACATTAAGTTGAAGTTTTTAAACAGCAAGTTAAATAGCACCATGATGATCTACACAAAATTCTAGTCAAGTTACATATAAAGTTCATTTAATTCGGAGCTATGGCCTAGAAGATATGAGCAAAACAAGTCAACCATGGCATTGATGCAAAATACATTCAAACATCAAGCAAACACTCTCAAAAGATGGGTGCAACATGATATGATGAAAGTACATGCAAAATCAAGCAAGTTTCATATAGAGCATGCTCAAAATGGCACAACGGTGCAACACATACACTCCAAACAAGATATAACAACAATCTGCCCAAAACAGCAAGTAGGCACTTTGCAAACATCAAAACAACATGCTACAGGAATCATATGAGCATAAACTTGACATGCACTTCATTTACATATAACATACTTCAAATATCATTAAGGTGAGGTTCATAGGCATCAACATTAAACCAATATGATCAATGCAAAAAGCAACTATATGACACAGGAGTATATGCATGAGCAGAGTTAACATGATGGCAACTTGAGAGCAAGAAAAAGACAAGCTACACAAGTTAACATAGCAACCAAGGGAATGGCATAAAAGTACACATAACAAAGATAAAGCAACATCATGGAATTATATACATATGGCTCATGTATTAGTGGTGTCGAGGGGATGAACCCCGGGCAGGCAACGGAACCCGGATCTGTTTCAAAACCAGCGGGGCCTGCATCGCCCCGCAAACCGGCGTGCGCCAGGCCGGGTCGCTCGACCCGGCAAGGCGCGCAACCCGGCCAAGACCCTCGACTCGGCAAGGTACGTCAACCCGGCCGCAGCGGCTGGCGCAAGGCAACTCAACCTGGCGCAACCTTGGCTTCCCCCGTAAGCCAACCCACCCGTGGCATCCACGGCAACCTAGCCACGGGTCAGATCCCGTCCCATCCAGGCCATACGATGGGACGAGACCTCAATCACTGATGACCAAGACTACAGTGCCCCCGCCCATGCCCGTGGTCAGCCAGAGCGTGGCAACAGTGCCCCTTACCTACCCACTGACCAGGGCTGGCACGGCAACATTGTTCCCTCCCTTACCGCTGACGACAGCAAGCGAAGGCCTGACGGAGAACACTGTGCGCGACTCGACCCATCCCGGCACCCCGGACACCGACAATACGGACCCAGCGACTCGGCATATTACCATTGTAACCCTAGGTGGGTTGGTATATAAAACCCCCCAGGAGTCCACGCCTACAGGGGCAAGCAAGCAGGATTGCGAGATATTCAACAGAGACACACGACACACACGGCATGCAAAGCCACACGAGATAGAGCAAGGAAGATAGGACTAGCCACTACATAGCAAAACCAAGGAGAAGGAGCAGCCGGAGCCTTGGCCAGCCTCCTTCCTCCTCCAAACAGCTCCAGGAGCGACATTGTACTGTCAACCATCCAACTAAACTCGGCAGGACTAGGGGTGTTATCTCTTCGAAGAGCCCCGAACCTGGGTATGTCCGGTGTCCCACGCCCGCGCATATCAACCTCGCCTCCGAAGCCCACCAGCACCCTCGAGCCTCCTCCTCTCTTTAGCCATCCCTTGGCATCTGCCGTGCACCCACTACGACAAGTGGTAACCAACAAGACAAGTTTGAATGTTAAATCAGTTTCAGCAAGTGTAAAACAGAAACATTATGATAGCATATTTGCAAGCATGAAACAGAGGCATATGATATCCAAAATTATCAAACATGGCATGTTAACAGAGTACTCATATGATACTAGAAAACATGTAATTGGAGCATCTCCAGAAGAGGCATGGATCACTCAATAACAAGCTCACAACAAGGCATCATGAAGTTAACAGAAATCTAGAACATTATATAAGCATGTTCATGACAATGAGACCATATGCTACCGGACATATATGGGGCATCCAAAGGCATGGAAACATAGAGCATAACATGGTCATCAAAACATGTCAAATAAGAGCCTCCATATTATGCATGGATTAATTGGTAGCGTCAAGCAAACATGGCAACATGATATAGCAGTTTCAGCATTGACAGAAAATTAACAACAAGTAGCCCACTTCACAAGCTTGATGCACTCACTAAAGGGCATATAAAAATACATAGATTGCACCCCTGTAAAGATGGCATAAATATGATCCTAAAACATGTAGACATCATGCCCATAGGATGCACACACAAAATGCAACAAAAATGACAAATCAGCAAGTTACAACAGTTTTCAGTAGTTAACAACAACATACACTTTTGCAACAGGGATTAATATGTTAAGATGCACCCTAACATGAATTCAAAGCACACCAACATGTATATCATGAAGAGGAGAACATGTGCATATCAAGATCATCATCATAGCATCAACAGAGACAAAGTTATGGCACTCACGAGATGCGCAAATGATGTTAACAATCAGCAGATTACAGTAGTTTATATCAATTAGCAGTTTTGCAACAAAGGTTAAGGCATCAAGATGAAACCTAACATGCATTCAAACTACTCCATCACGAAGAGCACTCTGAGATGAACATTTTGACATATTATACGCACAAAATGGAGCCACATGCACAAAGATATCATAGGTCAAACATTCACTCATGATGTTGATGAAACTAAGGAGTTAGTCATTTTTCTGGAAAAAAACGGTCGAGCGCAATATAGAAATAACGTGCTCTAGGCAGGGTTTAGGTGGTCTCACCCATGGGCTCGGCCCAAGTGGCGCAGGGAGCTGGGCCAATGGCTGCTGAGCTAGTCCTTGGCCAAGCCGTGGCCCACGCGGGGCGCGGTCAACGGGCGCTAGGGAGCGAGTGGCTCCTCTGCTCGCTCCCGAGCGGTCATGGCGGCGACGGTTGTCCAAGCCGGCGAGGTCGCCAGGGCGACGAGGATGGGTGGATCCGCCAGATCCGGGCAGGGCGAATCCATTCCCGGTGGCGGACGGCGACGAGTGCCGGTAGGAGGAGGCAAGGCGACGCGGTGCAGAGCTCCGGCTGCGGCGGAGCTGGAGATGGTGGGGTCGGGCGGAGCTCGAGACGAGGGCGCCAGCAGCAGGGGCGGGTCCAGGGCGGTGGGAAGGTGCTCAGGAGGAGCTCCCTGATGCGAGGCGGGCGGCGCGACGATGAAGGTCGGCGAGGCGGCGGGGAACGATGCCGGCGGCGGGGTCCAGGAGCTCAGGCTCCTCTCGATCCCGATGGATCGAGGGAGCTGCAGGGAGGCGCGTGGCGGATCGGGCTACTAGGGCGCCTGGGTACCGGTTTGGCCGGCTTCGGGCCGGCCGTGGGCTGCGAAGGGCCACGGTGCAGGAGGGGGCTGCGAGGGCGCATGGCGCGACGCGGTTGGAGGAGGGCGGCGGCTGCGGCGGCACTGACGAGCGGGGGCGCAACAAATGGCGGCGGGGCACTGGATCGGCGCTGAAAATTGGGTGGGGGTGGCGGCTGGAGCTAGGAGGAGGGGGTTAGGCTAGGTTAGGCGAAAAATGGCAGGTTAGGGGTTTTTAAATAGGCAGGGGGTCTAGGTTAGGGGGATTTGAGGTCATTTCGAACCCTCCGATCAAAATTGAACGGCTCTGGAATGGAGGGGTAGTAGGTGGGCTTGGAGGGGTTAGTGGGCTGTGTAGAGAAGGCCTTGTGCTGAGAAGAGAGAGAAGAGGTGCAACCCGGCGGCAGTTTCGAAAATTGAAACGTCCGACAAATAAACCAACAACGATGCCGCTATATGATCAACAGTTGGGCTGTCAAACGGACTCTAAACGCGACGAAATTTGACAGGCGGTGTACCTACACTAGAATAAGACCACTCAACAAGTTTCACCCCATTCCGAGAACATTTTTATGCCACTTATAAAATAATATTCAGAGGTGTCGTGGGTGTGTGCGAGTGTGCTTGGGCTCAGAACGGATAACGGAGAGAACCGGGGGAACCCGAACAGATGCGAGTTTTGAAAAACGTGTAGATGAAATGCAGATGATGGCATGGCAAAATGCAACACGCAAGCAAATGACATGGCCACAATGGCGAATAACTGGAGGATCCGGGGCGTTACACAGAGGGATTCATATTGAGTCATATTGTTCTAGATCGAGTTGTAACATTGAGTTGTAAGTAAATAAAAGTGTGATGATCATTATTATGAGAGCATTGTCCCAGTGAGGAAAGGATGATGTAGACTATAATTCCCCCACAAGTCGGGATGAGACTCCGGGCGAAAAAAAGAGGCCAAAAAAAGAGGGGGACCAAAAAAATTAGAGAAAAAAGAGAGAAGGGGCAATGCTACTATCCTTTTACCACACTTGTGCTTCAGACTAGCACCATGTTCTTCATATAGAGAGTCTCTCAAGTTATCACTTTCATATACTAGTGGGAATTTTTCATTATATAACTTGGCTTGTATATTCGAATGATGGGCTTCCTGAATTGCCCGAGGTCTTCATGAGTAAGCAAGTTGGATGCACGCCCACTTAGTTTTTAGTTTGAGCTTTCATACACTTATAGCTCTAGTGCATGTGTTGCATGTCAATCCCTACTCACTTGCATCGATATCGATTGATGGGCATCTCCATAGCCCATTAATTTTCCTAGTTGATATGAGACTTTCTCTTTTTTTGTTTTCTCCACATAACCTCCACCATCATATTCTATTCCAGCTATAGTGTTATACCCATGGCTCACGCTCATATATTGTGTGAAAGTTGAAAAGGTTTGAGAACATTAAAAGTATGAAACAATTGCTTGGCTTATCACCGGGGTTGTGCATGATGAAATACTTTGTGTGATGAAGATGGAGCATAGCCAGACTATATGATTTTGTAGGGATAACTTTGTTTGGCCATGTTATTTTGAGAAGACGTGACTGCTTTATTAGTATGCTTGAAGTATTATTGTCTTAATGTCAAATCACAGACTATTGCTTTGAATCACTCGTGTCATAATATTCATTCCATGATTAGGTTATATGATCAAGATTATGCTAGGTAGCATTCCACATCAAAAATTATCTTTTTTATCATTTACCTACTCGAGGATGAGCAGGAATTAAGCTTGGGGATGCTGGTACGTTCCGTCGTATCTATAAGTTTTGATTGTTTCATGCCAATATTCTACAACTTTCATATACTTTTGGCAACTTTTTATATTATTTTTTGGACTAACATATTGATCCAGTGCCCAATGCCAGTTCCTGTTTGTTACATGTTTTCTGTTTCACAGAATATCCATATCAAATGAAGTCCAAACGCGACAAAAACTTATGGAGATTTTTTTGGAATATATGTGATTTTTGGGAAAAAGAATCCACGCCAGACGATGCCCAAGGGGCCCACAAGCCCTAGGGGCGCGCCCTCTACCCTGGGAGCGCCTGGGAGGCTTGTGGCCACCCCATATGGTGGTTGGTGCCCTTCTTTCACCGCAAGAAAGATAATATCCGGATAAAAATTGTGTTAAAACTTCAGCCCAATTGAAGTTCCGAATCTCGGGGAATTTAAGAAATGGTGAGGCCAGAATCTGGGAGCACAAAAACAGAACGAAATAGAGAGAAAGATACAAACTTCAGGCCAAGGACCAGAGGGGAAGCCCTCCTCCCATCTAGGGGGAGGTCAAGGAAGAATAAGAAGAAGAAGAAGGAAGGGGGCTCTTTGCCCCTCTCTCCCAGTGGTGCCAGAACGCCGTCGGAGCAATCATCATGTGACGTCGATCTACGCCAACACCTCCGCCATCTTCCCCAACATCTTCCTCACCTTCCCCCATCTATATTCAGCAGTCCACACTCTCGCAACCCGTTGTACCCTCTACTTGGACATGGTGCTTTATGCTTCATATTATTATCCAATGATGTGTTTGTCTAAGTAGATTTTTGTTGTCCTGTTGGTGGTTGGTGAATTGCTATGATTAGTTTAATTTGCTTGTAGTTACGTTGTTTTCCTTTGGTGCCCATCATATGAGTGCGCATGTGGATCACACCATAGGGTTAGTTGTATGTTGATAGGACTATGTATTGGCGGGAAAGGGTGATAGCAGCTTCAGCCTAGCATAGAAATTGATGCATACGGGGTTGAAGGGGGGCCAATATATCTTAATGTTATGGTTGTGTTTTACCTTAAAGAACGTTAGTAGTTGTGGGTGCTTGCTAATGGTTCCAATCATAATTGCATAAAATTCCAAGTAAGGGATAACATGCTAGCAGTGGCCTCTCCTACATAAAACTTGCTATGGGTCTAGTAACGTAGTCAATTGCTTAGGGGCAATTCTGCAACTCCTACCACCACTTTTCCACACTTGCTATACTAACTTAATTGTTTATTTATGTAAACAGCCCCTAGTTTTTATTTATGTGCTATTTATTATCTTGCAAACCTATCCTATAACACATACAAATTACTTCTAGTTTCATACTTGTTCTAGGTAAAGCGAACGTTAAGCGTGTGTAGAGTTGTATCAGTGGTCGATAGAACTTGAGGGAATATTTGTTCTACCTTTAGCTCCTCATTGGGTTTGACACTCTTACTTATCTAAAGAGGCTACAAGTGATCCCCTATACTTGTCATTTATCACATACTTAGATGAAAAACCACAATCGAGATCGGCAAAGAAGAAAATCACCTTGGGCAGCTTAGTGGGGGGGGGGACACATCCTCGAAGGGGGAAAATTGCTCCTGCAGGGCCACGGGGGCTGTAACCTCGAACGGGGCTTTGAACATAGTGCTCGTGAGCGTATCTGGGGTCGGCTCTGTGGTGGCCTCTATCTTCTTGGAGCTCTTTGTCTCGTGAGGATCAGCCTCCCGCGTCTGCTCCAACATCGGCGGATCTTTGCCTATTTCTCCTTGGTCCATCATGAAACTGACGAATAGGAGACCACTGAAAAGAAAACACAATCGCAATGACGATGAAACAAAAAGGATAGTGAGGATTGGTTACTGCTTTGCAAAAGTTCTTTTTTCTGAAAGAAAATATACCAACATCACGGATCCACTTACCTTCCCTTCGTTGGGAGAGAAGAACAGTGGCAGATGCGAGTGTTGTCTTTCTTGAAGATGGTGAGGGAGAAGGGGATTCAGCGAAGAGTGAAATGACGGTTGCTTCATCCGTTAAACTTAGACTACGGGGAAGTGGGGTTTTGAGATATGACGGCTCATTACTGCGGCGCTACGACCAGGGTGACTCTCCGCCTGCATACCGCCTTCTAATTTGGTGGATGGCATTTTGGCCCGCGCGCTGCATGGCCCACATGTCGGTGAACCAAAGTAAAACGGCATTCGGTAGCGGAAGTCGTTTTGATGACCTCGGAGGAGCCAGAAGCAGTAGTGTATCCACTGTACTAGCAGTAATTGTTTTTCTGGGTAGTTGTAGAGTGTCTCCACTATACTAGTAGTAATTGTTTCTCCGGTCCCAAGACAAAAGAGCCCATCCACCCTAGTAAATAATAAAATCAATTCAAAAGCCCATATATTTACTTAATGAGAGGCGCTACCCAGCACACCGCCCCCCGAAAAAACATGCGTTCTCTTCTTCCTCCTCACTCCCACCCACCTCACGTCAGCTCGCTCCACTTGTACCCCCAAATTCCTCACATCACTCCTACAGAAAACCCCAGCTCCCCTTCTTCTTCACTCGCACTACAACTAGGCTCGCCATTCATTACTCTGCTTAGATCCGTGAGCTCAACATGACGCCCTCAAAGAAAATGGAGTTGGCTGACCCCAAAGCGACTCTTGTTGTAGATCCTACACCCGGTAGCATGGGGACAAGCGGCGAGCCCACCCCCACCGGATCCCAAGAATCCGTAGAATCTCGGGTGGACCGCATCAGCAATTTCCTGGACGCCATACTTGGGGAGATCATCTCACTTCTCCCCACAAAGGATTGCTACCGCACCCAAGTCCTCTCAACTCAGTGGTGCCCTCTATGGCGCGTCGTGCCCCTTAATCTCGACTATCGCCAGCTATCTCTCTTTAATGATTTTGAACTCCCTAGAGCCATCATCTCCTCCACTAGGGCTTTGTTCAAAGCCTCTGCATCCCGACATGCTAACTGAGCATGCATAGCATGCCGTGCACAGTGGGTGCCCAACTGAAATCCCCTGAATTCATAGAACTATAGCTACTTGAGTTCTACTATTCCCCCGAAAATCACATTGATACTTAATGGCATGTACTTTTGCCCCCGGCACCGATGTCCATCTCGCGGTTTTCCTCCTCTCTCCACACTGCCACCTTTGCGCTGTGCTCCCTACCAGATAATCTGGTACTAAACCTTCGACTCGCATTTCTCAAAAACGTTCACTTGTGTGGGTTCGTATGTCGGAGGCCTCATTACACAGCATCATCCACTCCAGTTGCCCTGCCCTGGAGTGCTTGGTGCTTGTTTTCATAGTTAGAAATAGTTGTCTCCAAATAAAGTTGCCAAACCTTATAAGAATTGGAATTTCTTTTGACGGAAGGCAACTCATCATCGAAGATGCCCCTTCACTTCAAAGGTTGATCCTTGATTCTAGTTATTCACCATTGGAAATAGATGTCATCTCTGAGCCTAAACTGGAGACCTTGGGTGTAATACATGATCTATGTGCTCATTTCAAGATGGTGTTTGGCTCCACAGTTCTTCAGGTGCTGTATTTTGTCATCTACACTTGTAATCATAAGCTGCATTTTAAATTTCTGCGCATATGTTCTATATCATCTTGGAGTACACATTTTGTACTAATATTATGTTCTATGCTCAACCAAGAGTTTGTCCACGGATAGCCTATCAATGGTGTTGGATTCTGTCAAGATCTTATATATCCATATGAACAGTTTTGATCTAAACAAGATTATTGGCTTGCTGCAATGCTTTCCATGTCTACAGAAGTTGTATAAAAGGTGATAATTTCATGCACATTGGAAGCCCGCGTATAGTGTACTAGAATTAACCGTTCAGCTGTTGCTCTTTCGACCCTCTTTTTTTAGACCTTAACTGTTTTCAATCTTCATGTATATTTAGGCAACAGGACGGGGTAAGAAAGTTACAACCAAACGGTGGATTCATAAGCACCCAGATTTTCTCACTTCTCGTGACATTCGATTGAAGACAATAATGCTGGAACGATATGTAGCCAACCATGCAAACACTAGATTTGTCACATTCTTCCTGCTGAATGTGAGGTTACTATTGTCCATCAAGCTTAAGTTTATCAGCAGCATGGTTTTGATGGATGGGTATGTCGAAGAGCAAAAAACGGAGTTTCAGGTGGATAAAAGGGCTTTTAAACATGTCGGGCTTATGTTTACAACATCTTGTGGTCATAATCAAGTAAACTTTACGACCCAGGATGTTCATTCTATGGACCTGGCCGATCCATTTGACTGTGACTGCCGAAAACAGTGCTGGAGTTAGATGTTGTTGCCCTTTTCAATCTGGGTTTTGTCTAAACCTGATGAACAATTAACCCTCGTGCTTTTGTACAGTTTGTAATCTGGGTTTCAACTCGGCTGTGACTGTCATATTTTTTTGAAACAAGGCAAATGGCTTGCCATTTGTTTAATTAAGAGATCAATATTGTAACAAATCCAAACCAAGGGAAATAACATCACTCTCACCGGCTTCTTGAGCTCACTGTGCATTACAGAACCCAAGTGATTAGCCCCCACCAGCACCCACAAACTTATTTTGAACTAGCACACCAAATGGGTTGTAAATTTTTATAAGAAAGACTGCATGGCCGTGACAGATTTGGATTCTGACATTTGGGACCCACGGGGAAAAAGCCTATCCAAGGTAGTGCTGACTTACTAGTCAACAAATAATTCTGCCTACCAGCCGTTGGGTAAAAGTTTTAGTATGATCTAATCTTTGAGTTTTGCTTTGTGATCTATCTATGTAATCGAGTTCGAGAGTTATATAATACAGAGTAGTTCTGAGTTGAGGGCTTTGCTTTCTTGCCTTGATCTTGGAAAAGAAAAGAAAAGAATAAAAGAAATAAAAGATTATATAATGATCTTATGGAGAGTGATGACTTCACATATAAGGAGTATGATGAATAAAATTTGTTGAGGGTTGACAAACATAGGATTGGTCATTGTTGCAATTAGCAGGAAGTAATAAAGAAAGAGGGGTTTCACATATAAATACACTATCTTGGACATCTTTTATGATTGTGAGCACTCATTAAAATATTATATGCTAATAAGTTGATGTTGGACAAGGAAGACAACATAATGAGTTATGTTTTCTTATATCCGAATAGAAGTTCTATTGTCATGGATCCTCCAAAATGTTGAGCTTGCTTCTCATCCCATGCTAGCCAAATCTTTTGCACCAAGTATAGATACTACTTGTGCATCCAACATCCAGTAACCCAGTTTTTCCATGAGAGTCCACTATATCTACCTATGGATTGAGTAAGATCATTCAAGTAAGTTGTCATCGGTGCAAGCAATAAAAATTTCTCTTCTAAATATGTATGATCTTTTAGTGTGAAGAAAATAAACTTTATACGAACTTGTGATATGGAAGAAATAGAAGCGATGGACTGCATCATAAAGTCCTTTATCACAAGTAGCAATATAAAGTGACGTTCTTTTGCATTAAGATTTCATGCATCCAACCATAAAAGTGCATGACAACCTATGCTTCCCTCTGTGAAGGGCCTATCTTTAACTTGTACCTTCTACCTTTATATAAGAGTCATATTTTCACCCTTCCTTTTTATACGTTTTCTTTTTGGCAAGCACTATGTGTTGGGGAAAGATCCAGACATATATATCCACTCGGATGTAGGTGATCATAAACTATTATTGTTGACATTACCCTTGAGGTAAAAGGTTGGGAGGCGAAACTATAAGCCCCTATCTTTCTCTATGTCCGATTGAGGCTTTGATCTCATAACAATTGCGTGAGTGTTAGCAATTGTGAAAGACTAAAAGATGGTTGAGTATCTGGACTTGCTACATGAAAGCTCATACATTGAATCTTTCTGATATTATAATAAATTGCAATTGCTTCAATGACTAAGATCATAGTTTGTTAGTTTTTAATAAAGTTTTTGCTTCATACTTTACCATGTGAATGATTTCTCACTTTGCCATCAGAAGTTATATGACAATATGTTGTTGTTCTAAAGATGATCATGATACCCTCATGTTCGTGTTTTATTTTTATCAACACCTCTATCTCTAAACATCTGGTCATGATTATCGATTTCGGCTTTCGCTTGAGGACAAGCAAGGTCTAAGCTTGGGGGAGTTGATACGTCCATTTTTCATCATGCTTTTATGTTAATGTTTATTGTGTTATGCGTTGTTATTTCACATTATGGTACAATACTTATGCCTTTTCTCTCTTATTTTACAAGATTTACATCAGGAGAGAGAATGCCGGCAGCTGGAATTCTGGACCAGGAAAGAGCAAATCTGAGAGAGTTATTCTGCACAACTCCAAATGTCCTAAAACTTTATGGAGAATTATTTTGGAATATATAAAAAATATTGGGCGAAGAAGTTACAGAAGGGGATCCACCAGGTGGCCACTAGCCTGGGGGCGCACCCTACCCCCTAGGGCGCACCCCCAGGGCTTGTGGGCTCCCTGGCTATCATCTGGTGTCCATCTTCTACTATATGAAGCGTTTTGACCTAGAAAAAATCAAGGGAGAGCTTTTGGGACGAAGCGCCGCCGTCTCGAGGCGGAAGCTGGGCAGAAGCAATCTAGGGCTCCGACAGATTTGCTCTTTCCGGGAGGGGGAAATCGAAGCCATCATCATCAATAATGATCCTCTCATCGAGGGAGGATCAATCCTCAACATCTTCACCGGCACCATCTCATCTCAAACCCTAGTTCATCTCTTGTATTCAATCTTTGTTCCAAAACCTCAGATTGGTACATGTGGGTTGCTAGTAGTGTTGATTACTAATTTTAGTTGATGCTAGTTGGTTTGTTTGGTGGAGGATCATATGTTCAGACCCTTAATGATATTCAATACCCCTCTGATCTTGAACATGAACATGCTTTGTGAGTAGTTACGTTTGTTCCTGAGGACATGGGAGAAGTCTTGTTATAAGTAATCATGTGAATTTGGTATTCGTTCGATATTTTGATCAGATGTATGTTGTGTTTCCTCTAGTGGTGTTATGTGAATGTCGACTACATGAAACTTCACCATGATTTGGGCCTAGGGGAAGGCATTGGGAAGTATAAGTAGATGATGGGTTGCTACAGTGACAGAAGCTTAAACCCTAGTTTATGTGTTGCTTCGTAAGCGACTGATTTGGGTCCACATGTTTCATACTATGGTTAGAATTATCTTAATTCTTCTTTCGTAGTTGTGAATGCTTGTGAGAGGGGTTAATCATAAGTGGGAGGCTTTTCCAAGTAAGGATAGCACCCAAGCCCCTGTCCACCCACATATCTAATTATCAAAGTAACGAACGTGAATCATATGAGCATGATGAAAACTAACTTGATAGTAATGTAATGCCCCGAGGCCGATGCGCCATGTGTCTTCCCGTTATTCGTCATTGTTGCCATGTCGCTCGCTTGCGTGTTGCACTTTATCATGTCATCATCTGCACTTCATCTGCATGTTTTCCAAAACTTGCACCTGTTTGGGTCTCCCAGTTCTCTCTATTGTCCGTTCCAAGACCAGACAAACTCGCACGCGCCCGTGGCACCTCCGAAATATTATTTTATAAGTGGGATAAAAATATTCTCAGAATGGGTTGAAAGTTGGCGTGTGGTGTTGTTATGTTGTCGGTAGACAGCCTGCCAAATTTTGTCACATTCAGAGTCAGTTTGATGCCCCAACAGATAACTATAGCCGCAATATAGTTGGTTTATTCGTCGGACATTTTCGGAGTCTGGCAACAGTGTCGGGCCTCACTTCCTCCCTCTCTCATCAGCCCAACTTCTCTTGCACAGCCCACCTAGCCCACTTACACCACCCCTCCACTCCAGACCGACCGATGGCGATCGAACAGTCTGAAAACGGACTAAATCCCTAATCCCAGCCTCACCTTATAAATAGACACCCCCAGCCCCCCATTTACAGAAACCCTAGCCTCGCCTCGAAATGTGTGCGCCACCAGCCTCAACCAACCTCCACAGACGCCACCTCCCTCCTCCCATCGCGTGGCCTCGCAGAACCCAGATCCGGCTCGCTCGGGCCCGGATCGGGCCGCGCTGCCGCCGCGAGCCGCAGCTCGCCCCGCCACGAGCGCCTGGCACCCGCTCCTCGTGCCACACCCTCCTCCGCGCCTTCTTGTCCGGCCGCCGGAGCATGCCGCCACCGGCGACCTCGCCTCCTCCTCCTCATCGCGCGCGCCGCCTTCAGGTCCGCGCCGCCTCACCGTCCGCCTCCGTCGCCCGTCGGTCTCGCCAGCGCCGCCGCCCGGAGCTTCCGCCGCCGCCGTCAACTACCGGATCCGGCCACTCCAGCCTCCTCCAACCGGATCTAGGCCTCCCCTCTCTGGATCCGTCCTCCCCAAACCTCTCCGGCGCCATCCCTGCCGCCACCTCGCTCGGCCTCCTGGTCGAGGAGGACGACCTCCACAGCCGGGTGGGCCCCACAAGCCCAGGCCTAGCAGCGACCGGCCTCGCCCCAACCCAGCAGTGCTTGGCCTGCTTCCTCTCCCCCGGCCTAAGCTGAAGCCCGTGGTGAGCCACCCCCTTAAATCTCGCCCGTGCGCACTTTAGCTATATCGCGCTCATTCGTTTTTTCCAGATTTCGGCCAAGTCCGTGATCTGCCATGTCATGTATGCATATTGTGATGTCCATAACTTTGTGCATGTGTGTCTGAATGATATGATATTTATATGCAAATGTTTATCTCTTGGTGTTCTACATGATGGAGTAGTTTGCATGCATGTTACTGTTCATCCTGATGCCTTAATAATTGTTGAAAAATGCTAAATGTTGTTGACTGCTGAAAACTGTTGTAACTTGTCATTTTCTCATTTTTTATATCTTTCTGTGTGATTTTCGTTTGAGCATCATGTCAACATGTTTTAGGAGCACAATCATGTCATCTTTGCATTGATATAACTCACATGTCATGATATGCCCTGTGGAGAGTGCAGCAAGCTTGTGAAGTGACCTACTTGATGTTTGTTGTTTTCTAAGACAGTGTTTTCTGCTGTCTGAAACTGTTATATCATGTTGCTATGTTTGCTTGATGCTACCATCAAATCTATGCATAATCTAGAGATGCCTAGTTGACATGTTTTGATGTCATGTTATGCTCTATCATTCCAAGCCATTAGATGCCATATATAAGTCATGTAGCATGTGTTTTAATTGCTATGAACTTGTCTAAATGATGTTCCCGTTTTCTGTTAACTTCATGATGCCATGTTGTGAGCTTGATATTACTTAATCTATGCCTATTTTGGAGATGCTCCACATTTATTGAAGTATGCTATTATTACTTTTCCCACATGCAATGGTTGATAATTTTGGACTTCATATGACCTCTGTTTCAAGCTTGCAAACATGCTATGATAGTATTGTTGTTTTACACTTGCTGAAATTGTTTTAGCATTCAAACTTGTCTTGATGGTTCCCACTAATCATGAACCATATGCATATCATGTCTTGTGTTATTTGCTCTTTGTTATGTGCGATTTTATGCCATGCCATTGGTTGCCATAAAAAATTGATGTAGCTTGTCTCTTTCTTGCTCTCAAGTAGCCATCATGCTAAATCTGTGAACCTGTTAACAGCATGTTCCATTTTGCAAAGCTCATTGTAATTAATTTGTGCATCATATGAACTTGTGTCCATGGAGTATGTTGGAGTATATCATTACTACTACATTCCCATGCCCTTTTAATGTTTATCGAAATTGCTATGCTTGCTGTTATGTGCCTCCAAAGTCAGCATCATAATGTTGTTGTTTTGCATTCCCAGATTTCAGTCTGAGAATCAGCGTATTTCATGTTTGCATCTAGCCTTGATGATTCCCATGAACATATTGCTCCTATATATATACCATGTTGTGTGTTTCGAGCTCCATGATATGTACTAGCAGGCCATGCTTTTTCTTTCCATAATCTTGCACTATAGCATCTTTGTTTCATGCCTCCAACATGCCATCATATTAACTCCGCTCATGCATATGCCCTGTTTTTCACTATCATGAATCTGTGTTATCAAGTGGCTTTTTTGCATTGATCATCTTGGATTAATCTTTATGCCTACGAACCTAAACATTAATGATATTTTAAGCATGTTATCTGTACTTACAGTGCATATCAAGCTTGTGCTCATATGATTCCTGTAGCATGTTATTTTGATGATTGCAAAGTGCCAAGTTGCTGTTTTGGGCAGATTGTTGTTATATCTTGTTTGAAGTGTATGTGTTGAACCGTTGCTCCGTTTTGAGCGTTCTCTATATGAAACTTGCTTAGAATTGCATGTAGTTTTATAATCTCTTGTTGCATCCATGTTTGGAGGTGTGTTCTTGATGTTTGTATGCATTTTGTATCAATGTCATGTTTATCGTGTTTTTTCTCATATCTTCTAGGTCGTAGCTCCGAATTAAACGAACTTCTATGTAACTTGACTAGAAAAACGTGTAGATCATCGTGGTGCATATTAACTTGCTATTTAACAACTTCAACATAATGTGTTATTCAGATCTGGACCAATTTCAAAATTTGCATATGAGGACTTACCGGATTTGTTATATGTTGTTTCCGACCTCATTTAAACTCGCTTTGATGTGTGGTCTTGTATGCATCATCTCTTGCCATGAGTAGCATCATGTAGTGTTTTCATGCATCATACTTGATTGAGCATCATGCCATGTTTATGTGTTGGGTGTTTACCATGTTGTTTGCTTCTTTCCGGTTGTGCTTCTTCTCGATAGTTCCTGTTTCGTTGCGATCGTGAGGATTCGTACAACTATGCTTGGTTCGTCTACGCCCATTCTTCTCCTTCATGCACTCGTTCTTCTTTCTAGTGGGATTTCAGGCAAGATGACTGTTACACTGGATCTCCTACTATATTTGCTTTGCTAGTTGTCTCGATGCTATCGCTATGTCGCGCTTCCTACCACTTGTTTATCGAGCCTCCCAAATTGCCATGAACAACCTCTAACCTTTTCCACCATCCCAGCAAACCGTTGTTTGGCAATGTTATCGCTTTGCTCAGCCCTTCTTATAGCGTTGCTAGTTGCAGGTGCAGTTGCAGGTTCTTCCATGTTGGGACATGGATATCATGGATATCTTGGAATATCACAATATCTCTTATATAGTTAATTAATGCATCTATATACCTACTAAAGGGTGGAAGGCTCGGCCTTATGCCTGGTGTTTTGTTCCATTCTTGCCGCCCTAGTTTCCGTCATACCGGTGTTATGTTCCTTGATTTTGCATCCCTAACACGATGATGGTTTATGGGCCCCTCTTGATAGTTTGCTTTCAATAAAACTCTTCCAGCAAGGCCCAACATTGGTTTTAATATTTGCCGAATAACAACTAAAACTTGCATAGGGACTTACCGGTACCCGAGGATTCTTAATCAACCCCCGGGCCAGTGCTCCTCATGAGTGTTGGTCCAAAATAGAGCACTGTGCGGGGCCGTCCCGGGGCAACCTGGGTTATTTTGGCACCTGTACGCGTCGGTCATCCGTCATGGCCTGAGACAAGATACGCGCGGCTACTATCAGGGTGTCGGCACGTCGAGAGGTCTTGCTGGTTTTGTTTTACCATTGTTGGAATGTCTTGTGCACCGGGATTTCGAATCTGGTCGGAGGGTCCCAAGATGGAGCATTGTCTCCGCAGATCGTGAGCTTGTCATGGGCTAAGTTGGGGCTAAGTTGGGACACCCCTGTAGGGTTTAAACTTTCGAGAGTCATGCCCGCGGTTATGTGGCAGATTGGAATTTTTAATATCCGGTTGTAGAGAACTTGACACCAGATCCGAAGTAAAATACACCAATCGTGTGCGTAACCATGACGTTCTCTTTTCAAGTGGGTCGAGAAGAGAACACGGAGGGGTTATGTTTGAACATGAGTAGTTCAGGATCACTTAGTGATCATTACTACTTTGCGACCATTGCGTAGCTTCTCATCTTACTCTTGTACTCTTAAGTTAGCCACCATACAATGATTAGCCACTTGTTGCAACCTCAGCACTTTTCCATTCCATTCCCATTAAGCTTTGCTAGTCTTGATACCCATTGTAATGGGGTTGCTGAGTCCTCGTGGCTCACTGATTACTACAACAACAGTTGCAGGTACAGGTAATGCGATGGCTTGACGTGAGAGCGATGCTTCCTTGTTTTGGAGTTCTTCTTCTCCTTCTTCTTCGATTGAGGGATAGATTCCTGGTCGGCAGCCTGGGCTCGCAGGGGGGATGTCATTTAAGTTTCTGTTTGTGTTTCATCCGTAGTCGGATGTTGCTCTTTTGTATGGTGTTGTTGTATTCATGTGTCATTTGTACGCCTTTTGTATGTATCCCCGTTAGTTATGTAAGGGTACAATGTAATGATATCCACCATGCAAAGCATTTCAATATGTGGCTCTATCCTTGGTGGGACCTTCGAGTTCCTCTCGGATAGGATCGCATATTGGGCATGGCAAGTTGGTATCAGAGCCTCGACCGACCATAGGAGCCCCCTTGACTGATCGTAGTTTGGCCGTTGTTGAGTCTAGAAGAAAACTATTTTGGAGTCTAGTTACATCGGAGATTAAGAATTCTTTTACTCCTCAGCCCCTTCGTCTCTCTGGTGAGGAATCTTGACATAGGTGTTTTTATTTACTCCTCTTTCCCTTCAAATTTTCTTTAGGATCATGCAGGTGTTTTCATTCGTTGTCTATCCTTTGTTCAACCGGTGCACTTATCTTCGAGTTGATTCCATCCTCTTCATCTTTTGCAAGATCAATCCTTGGTTCTTTCTCAATGTCGTTGTTTCCCCGTCCTCAGTTGTTTTCTTTTTCCCACCCCCACCATTTTTATTCCCGGAGCCGAGGTCGTAATCGAGTATCCATCCTACTCGTGCAAACCCTTAGCATCCTTTCTCAATTATTTCGACAGGTGCTTTTCTCTTCAAGTCATTCGTCGGTTCACCCGTTCCAAGTTGCCTTTGTTTTTCTCGCCTTCCCACCCCTTTTCTTCCCGGAGTCTGCGTATCTATTCGAGCGTCAATTTCATTCGTGTGGATCCTCTTTAGTCTTTCCTCAATCACTTCAACCGGTGAATACTCGTCAAGTTCATCATTGATTCGTCTTGTTTTTTCGGTGGATTCAACTCAAGTTTTTTGGGTTGACCATATTCTTTTCCTTGGCTCAAATGTTTCCCCCTGCTTGTTCGCCTCTCGCCAGTTTATCCTTCTGGAGTGCTCAAGACATCTCAGAAGATTCATGTCTCCATTCAATTATTTTGAGGTTGTCACCTCACTTAGCTCTTCAGTTGTTCTGGTGCATTATTTCTCTTTCAAATAATTGTTCTGGTGCATCATCTTGCTTCTTCAATCGTTTTCAATGGTGTTTTCTCTTCAGTGGGCCCTAACCCACAGGTCTTTTCCCAGGATCTTACCTGACTCTTCTAATTATTCTGGAGTTATTCTCAAATTCTTTTCAAAGTGTGACGTATGAATGGATTCCATTAGTCACATGCCTTCTTCAAGATCGCTTTCAAATCATCTTCATCTTTTGCTCAACCTTTCCTCTTTTCATTCTTCCGGAGTGTCTCAACAATTTTGGTGATGGTGTTCCTCATCGTCATTCTCAACATTTGAACATTGAAGAAGAGTTTCTCTAAATCTTGTCTGATCTCTAGAAGATTCATGGTTCTAGCTTCGTGTTATCCTCTCAAATTATTCCCTTTGTCAGAAAATCTTTCCTTACCCACCTGAAGTATTTCAGTAGTCATTTTCTGTTTCATTTCACCAGAGGCCATCATTCCAGAAGAATTAATCGTCCTCACATTCCAGATATCGTTATCCAATTATCCCGGTGCATCTGTCAAGTATTCTTTAATCAGCCCATGATCTTTTCGTTCTTTCGCATCTAAATTCCCTCAAGCATATTTGTTCTTCTAATTCTTCCCGGTGATTCATTCTCTTTTCTTCATTCTTTTTCAAATTCTTATGGTGGTTTATTCAAGATTCCTTTTCCTTTGTTATCATATCAATTCATTCGTTCTTTCTAATCCTACCGGTGGTTCATGAAGACTTTCCCAAGTTTTGCGCTATATCTCCCCTTAATCTTTTTCAACGCGAATAAGTAGTATGCCAAATCCATTTGTCATTGAATTTGATGAGGATAAGCATAACGTAATTCTCATTCTTATTTCATCATGGTCAAGTAATACCTTCCTTCGGAGATTGTACATGATGAATAATCTCTCGATTCTAAGTTGTTCATCTTTTCTTTTCCGGAACTCCAAGTGTTTCTCACTTGTCTCATCGCGAAGCTCCATCTAAATTAGCGCAAAGCTTTAATCTTATTATTTTCATCCTTCAAGTCGATGTCACCATCCTTTTGTTACCGGAGTTCTTCACGATGGTTCGTTAAGGATTTAATTCATTCTTCAAATGTTCATCAAGAATCTTGTTGGAGGAGTTCAAATATCTTTTCTTCTTGCGTCTTGAAGTGCAATTAATTCTCTGTATTCTTTTGAAGTGGAGTTTTGCATTTCTTCATTCTCCTCAGCTATTCAGGCATTTGGCTGTGGCATAATTTCACCTCAAGTTTTGAGATGTTTTTCCATAAGTCCACAACAAGCTTATTCTTTTGTTGTTGATTTTCTCAAACAACTCCGTTCAATCCTCCCTTCTAAGGATTCTATCGAATTCATTCATGGTGGAAGTTGTTCTTCTCTTATCTGTTCTTTTCATTCCACTATTTCAATTCTTCCGGAGGCATTGTGGTGTTCATCTCGTCAAGCATCATCCCATCTTGTGAAGTTCATGTTCCATTCCTTCCATTTTCAGTTGCAATGATGCCCAAATTCTTTCGTTCTTATTCTTTTTCTACCTTGTCTAACCAGAGTGGTTTCAGAGTCTATCTTATTCCTTAAGCTTTGGATTCTCATCATATTTGTCGTTTCTCTTTCTACTCGAGTGCTCTTGACTTTGTTCATCTTCTCTCTTGTGCTCTTGTTTTACCTCATCTCTTTTTCTTCCGTCTCATTTCTAAGATCTTAGGACGAGATCTTCTGTTAGTGGAGGAGAGTTGTAACGCCCCGAGACCGATGCGCCGGGTGTCTTCCAGTAATTTATTGTCATTGGCATGTCACTCGCTTGCGTGTTGCACCTTGCCATGTCATCATGTGCATTTCATTTGCATGTTTTCCAAAACTTGCACCCATTCAGGTCCCCCAGTTCTCTCTGTTGTCCGTTCTGAGCCCAGACACACTCGCACATGCCAGCAGCACCTCCAAAATATTATTTTATAAGTGGGATAAAAATGTTCTCGGAATGGGTTGAAAGTTGGTGTGCGGTGTTGTTATGTTGTTGGTAGACTGCCTGCCAAATTTCGTCGCATTCAGAGTCTGTTTGATGCCCCAATGGATATCTATAGCTGCAATATAGTCGGTTTATTCGTCCAACATTTTCGGTTCCCGGAAATAGTGTCGGGCCGCACTTCCTCCCACTCTCCTCAGCCCAGCCTCTCTAGCACAGCCCACCTAGCCCACTTACACCACCCCTCTGCTCCGGACTGTCCGATGGTGATCGAACGGTCCGAAAACGGACTAAACCCCTAATCCCAGCATCCCCTGCTATAAATAGACACCCCTAGCCCCCCATTTGCGGAAACACTAGCCTCACCTCAAAATGTATGCGCTGCCAGCCTCCACCAACCTCCACAGCTGCCACCTCCCTCCTCCCATCGCGTGGGCCCGCAGAACCCAGATCCAGCCTGCCTGAATCGGGCCACGCCGCCGCCGCGTGCCGCAGCTCGCCCCGCCTCGAGTGCCTGGCACCCGCTTCTCGCACCCGACCATCCTCCAAGCCTCCTCGTCCGGCCGCCGGAGCACGCCGCCGGCAACTGCGCCTCCTCCTCATCGTTGATCGTCTCCCACTACCATGCGCGCCGCCGCCACATCCGCGTTGCCTCGCCGTCCACCTCCGTCGTCCATCGGCCTAGCCAGCGCCGCCGCCCAGAGCTTCCGCCACCGCCGTCGACCATCGGATCCGGCCACTCCAGTTGTTCCATGTTGGGACATGGATATCATGGATATCTTGGAATATCACAATATCTCTTATATTTAATTAATGCATCTATATACTTGGTGAAGAGTGGAAGGCTCGGCCTTAGTTTCTGACGTACCAGTGTTATGTTCCTTGATTTTGCATCCCTAACACGATGAGAATTTATGGGCCCCTGTTGACAGTTCGCCTTGAATAAAACTCTTCCGGCAAGGCCTACCATTGGTTTCACCATTTGCCTAATAACAACTAAAACTTGCATAGGGACTTACCGGTACCCGAGGATTCTTAATCAACCCCCAGGCCAGTGCTCCTCATGAGTGTTGGTCCAAACTTGAGCACTATTGTCGGATTTAGGGATCCGGCAACCCTTGAGAAGTTTGAACTCTAGGGAGCATGCGGAGATCTCAACCTGCCCAGCCTGCCTACTTGCGATCCTCCTAGGCCTAGCGCATCGAGCTCAAAGAGACACAAAGACACAGAGATTTATACTAATTCAGGCCACCGTTGTGGTGTAATACCCTAATCTAGTGTGGTGTGGTGGATTGCCTCGAGGGGCTATGGATGAACTAGTACAGTGGATGAACAAGCCTCAGGAGGTGAGGTGTTCTTGAGCTGGTGTGGTGCTCTACTTGCTCTGATCTCGGTCCCCTTCTATGGTGGTGGCTAAGTCCTATATATAGTGGCCTTGGTCCTATTCCCAAATATGAGAGGGAAGGGATTCCACAACAGCAGGATTTAAAAGGGGACAAGTAGTACAGTCTATCTTGACAAAGGAGTCTTCGCCTGCGAAAAGCCTCTGTTCGTGATGCTGTGGTGGGCTCGGTGATGACCTTCGTCCTGCCGTCCTGGTGGTCTTGGTCTTGTTGCACCAGAATGGAAACCTTTGGCTGATTCCTCGGGACTCCGCGCCTATGGATTGCCTCCCTTGCACCGAAGAGGAAACCTGCACTCTACACCCGCCTGGCGCCCGCTTGGCCTTGATCGTCACGGCTCACGTCAGCCGAGCCTCATGAGATAACTTGCATAGAACTCTCCGCCCCTCAGGAGCCCTCCTGAGGAGGCCACTTCCTTCGGGGGTCTTGGCATCGTCCGCCTCGTGAGGGTCTTGTGGTGCTGGCGCTGAAGCTGGGCATACCAGGCCGTCAATGGGGTCATGCGGCGGGCTGCAGGCAGGCGGGCTGGATACCCCCAAATCCAGGATGCCAACAGTAGCCCTCGGGCCCAAGGCGCGCTCGGACATGTCTTCCAGGCGAAGCCAAAGGGCAAGTATGGAGCGCCGTGGGCCCTAACCGCCTGCGGCCTTGATAACGCGTGGCGATTGATTGGACGTGGGCGACTCCGCTTCCCCATGCTGCCTCGGCAACTGCTCGACTTGACTGGTCGATGCGGCATGCAGAAGGTCATGATGGCGCGAGGTCGTGGAGGCCAGAGGTTGGCCTCCCTTGGTTATAGATGTGAGGGAGGGGCAGAGCCCCCCATCCATCTTTCTTTCGTCTTGCTCACACTTGCTTCTCTCCTCTCCGCCTTGCTCCCATGGCATCGCTGAAGAGGTTTTCAGCGGCCGAGAAGGGGAAGGCCTCCAAGGAGGGGCCAGTGTCCCCTCCTCCCAAGAGGGGCCGTGGCCGTCCCCGAAAGCACCATGCGGTCCCTCCGGCAGCATCCAGGGGCGTGGGAGCGCGCCCCCCAGAGGCAGCGTTGCTCTAGGAGCCCGCGATGGCACCTCTTCTTGTGGCGGGGGCCACCGGCTTCGGAGCAGCCCCCATGATGAAGGGAGGTGTGCCGTGATTGTGCGCCAGCCTCGGCCGTGCTTTTCCTCGCTGGAGGTGCTCCTTGAGTTTGTGGTGTGGTCTCAGAGCCTGGCTGGCACCTCACTCCGGCTCCCATGCTTCTTCTCCGGCGAGCTTCCTTCTTTAGGGCTTAATGGCCTCTAGCTGCAGGCTGACGGGTGCTACAGCAGAGCTTCGTGGGTTGGTACCTAGGTCTCCGCCTCTGGCAGCGTGGTGCTGGCCCGCGGCTGGTAGACCTTCGCCTGCGCGCGTGACCTGGGCAAAAGGTGCACCCTCCACTTCAAGTACGACGGACTGGCAACCCTCTATGTGAGGGTGTTCAGGGGGGACGGCCGCCGCGTGGAGTGCTGCCCGGAGGACAGCAGCGATGACGATGGTGGCGACGGTGAGCTTGGCCTTGGCGACGCGTGCTCCTCCTCCTGTGACGACAGCTCTTCCTCGGACGAGAGCTCGAGCAGCGGTGGCTACGACCGGCCTCCGACTCGTCGTGCTCGTGTCGAGGACGCCGGTGGTTCTTCACGCGCGCAGCGCTTCAGTGAAGCTGGAGAGGATCCCGGCGTGAAGCTGGGGGCTAGCGAACTAGGACTCAAGGCTGGTGGCCCCAGATCTGCTATGGAAGAATGGTGGAGCGCCGGGTTACCTTGAGGTGCTACTTGAGGATGCGGCGCTGGTGCCAAGCTTGTATGCCTTCGGGCCCTCTTTGTTTAGCTTTTCCTTTCTCCTGCAATCCGAAAAAAGAAGAATGTATGATGCGGGGGTGTGTAATGAACGGTTGCTGCTATGCCTTTTTATGTTATAATTGCCGTCTTGATGCTGTGCTGTAGTGTTTGTAATTTGAGCAGGTTAAGGTAGGTAGGCTTAGCTTGGTATGTGCAGTCATCCTCCGCCTCATGAGAACCTCACCTTAGGTACTTGATAGGGCCCCCAGGAGATATGCCCTGTGCCCTCAGGAGGTACACCTTGCACCCTCAGGAGCCACGGCAGGGCAGAGTTGTCCTTTGAAGGAAGAGAAAATTTGTCGAGCGACTTGCTCCCCCTTACGCGAGCCCCCTGCCATAGGTTAGCTTAGACTTGATGCACCACGTCGCGCTGCCCGGGGGCACAGACGGACATGAGGGGTGCTGGCGCCAGTGGACTCGATCGAGAGCTCCTCGCGAGGATGAAGCCGGAACAATGGGGTTCGGTGCGGTGTGTGCGCGCAAAGGCAAGCCCTAGGCGCACACACATACCTAGCTCCATGCGCGAGGAGCGTGAGGAGAAATGGCGGGCGACTGCCACCTCCCTCACGTCCTTAGACCAAAAAAGCTTAGGAGAAAACACAACTCGAGGAACCAGCATTCGAGAATACCAAATCCATTGAAAGACTACTAAAAAACTGCAAGCAACTTCAGAAAGGAAATGAACAGCCGCGTCCGGCACCTAATCTAGTCTTCTCAACAGCGCGGAGCTAAGTGCTGCCACTAAGACGTGGGAGGGAGCCCCCGTGAGGCCCCAGGGCTACTCTTAGGAGACTCCGGGGCATGTACAACCCCACTCATTATTACGTGAGAGTGTCACGAGCGGAGACCTTCACAGGCCGGAGCCTTACTTCATAGGCCAGAGCCTTTCTTCAAGGGTAGAACTTCCGGAGGTGCTGGATGTTCCAGGCGTTCTGGATGGGGACCCCGTCCTGTGTCTGCAGGTGCGCGGCGCCAGGACTAGAGACACGGGCAATCCTAAATGGGCCCTCCACATGAGAGAGAGAGCTTATGCAGCCCCTCCCTAGAGAGCACCCGCCTCAGGACGAGTTCACCCACCTCTAACGTCCTGGAGCAGACGCTGCGGTAGTGGTACCACCGCAGCGCCTGTTGGTACCTCGCTGCTCGGAGTGAAGCTTGACGGTGGTGTTCCTCCCCCAGCACGAGATCCATCCTCCGCGTGGCATCCTGCTGCGTTTCATCAAACGCCAGGACCCGCGTGGAGCGATGCTTGACCTCGTGAGAGAGAACCACTTCTGCTCCATAGACAAGGAAGAACGGCGTTTCTCCTGTTGGCTTGGTCGCGGTGGTGCGGATGGACCACAGCACGGACTGCAGCTCGTCGAGCCAGCCCCTGCCGCAGGCCTCGAGCTTCTTCTTGAAGGTGCGGGTCTTGAGGCCCCACAGGAATTCCGCATTGGCTCTCTTAGCCTGTCCATTGTTCTGTGGGTGTGCTACTAAGGCATAGCAGATTTGCGTTCCAAGGTTAGCACAGTATGTTTTGAAAAGGTTGCTGGTGAACTACGAGCCATTGTCGGTGATGATGCGATTGGGGACCCCAAATTGGCTCACGATTTCTTTGATGAACTTTATGGCTAATCCAGCTGGGATGGTGCGCACGGCTTCTACCTCCGCCCACTTGGTGAACTTGTCGATGGCGATGTAGAGGTATGGTAGCGCCCTGGTGCCCTAGGGAATGGTCCCAAGATGTCCAGCCCGCAGACCGCAAACAGCCACGTGAGCGGTATCGCCTGGAGGCCCTGTGCAGGCTGATGGATCTGCTTGGCATGAAACTGACATGCTTCACAAGAGCGCACAAGCTCTGTAGCGTCGTTGAGCGCGGTGGGCCAGTAAAAGCCACTGCTGAACGCCCTGCCCACCAGGGTGTGTGATGAGGAGTGGTGCCCGCAGTCCCCACCATTTATGTCCGCCAGCAGCTCGAGCCCCTGTTCCCTAGAGATGCACCGCAATGAAACGTCATTGGGCCTCCTGCAATATAACTCACCATCCTTGATGCAGTACGCGGTGGCCTGACGGGCCACGCGCTCAGTGTCTTCCTCCTTCTCTGGCAGGGTCCCTTGAAGCAAGTACGCCTTGAACTCTTTAGTCCAGCACCCCTCTTGAGGCTCGAGCGCAAGCAGCGGGCGGGCTCCTGAGGGTGACCACAGACTAGAGCGCCCGTCTCGGGTGCCTGTGGCAAGTCCTCCTGAGGTGGTGCTGGAGTCGTGACGTGCGGGGTCGTAGATGGCTTGAAGAGTCGCTCCTCAAACACCCCTGGCTCCTGAGGGAGCCTGCAAGAGGCTCTTTTGGCAATGTCGTCTGCTTCCTTGTTCGTCCCACGCGGCACGTGCTGCAGCTCCACGCCCATGAACCGCTTCTCCATTTTGCACACTTCCTCTAGGTACGCCTCCACGTGCTCGTCCTTAGGCGTGTACTACTTGTTGGAGAAATTGATGAGAAGCTGAGAGTCGCCCTTGATGGTGGGGCACTTTACTCCCAGCACGGCCGCGGCCCTGAGTCCGGCGAGCAAGCCTTCAAATTCTGTGATGTTGTTGGAGACCTTCTCGCCCCACTAAAAGGAGAGTTGTACTGCATAACAAAGCTTCTCCTTGGTGGGTGAGATGAGGATGGCCCTCGCCCATGCGCCTTGTCGAGCAAACGCCCCGTCGAAGTACATGATCCATCCGTCCGGCTCTTCATCTCCTGGCAGGAGGGAGTAGTACTCGCCTACCTCGTGGTCTGGAGCGTCTGTCCACTCGGCAACAAAGTCCGCAAGGGTCGTGCCCTTGATGACCCTGGGGGTACTAAACTTGAGATTGAATGCTTGAAGCTCAATGTTCCATTTGGCAACTCGTCCGGCTGCGTTCGGGCTCCTGAGCACCCTCTCCAGTGGGTACGCTGATACAACTTTGATGGGGTGGCCTTGAAAGTAGTGGCGTAGTTTCCTGGTGGCGACTAGAAGTGCGAGCAAGAGCTTCTGTGGCATGGGTAGCATGCTCGGGCCTCCCTCAGTATTGTGCTGACAAAGTAGACAGGGTGCTCGACGAGGGGAGAAGCATCAGTGGAATCTTGTTCTTCATGAGGGCACAGGTCCCTTACGGCCTCATGAGGCCCATCCTCCGGAGCCTTGGCAGCCACGGGGTCAATCATGGCTATAGGAGGAATGTCGATCACTGCGCCGGCCAAGACTTCAGACGCCTTACCCTGGGGGTGCTACGCCTTGCTTGCCGGTTGTGCATCCTGCTGCGGCCTCTTGATCAGGCGTTCCTTCCTTAGCTCCACCAGGGCGGCGCTGGCTGAGTGAGGGGTTGCTGCCAGATAGAGCACCAAGGGTTCAAGAGGGCGCGCTGCCACCATCACGGGCGGACTGGTCATATATCTCTTGAGGTCCTGGAAGGCTACGTATGCCTTGGGGGTCCACTCGAATGGCTCCTTCCTTTTCATCAACTTGAAAAATGGGTGGGCGCGCTCCCCCATCTTGGAAATGAAGCGCCCAAGTGAGGTTATGCAGCCAGCCAGCTTCTGCATCTCCTTCAGGGTCTGTGGGGGGTTCATATCCTCTATCGCCTTGACCTTCTCTGGGTTAGCCTCGATCCCTCTGTGTGACACCAAGAAGCCCAGCAGTTTGCCGGAAGGGACCCGGAACACACACTTCTCAGGGTTAAGGCGAAGATCCACCGTGCGCAGGTTGGCGAACGTCTCCTCCAGATCTTCTATTAGAGTACTGGCCTCCGGAGACTTCACCACTATATCATCAACGTAAGCCTCTGTATTCCTTCCAAGCTGCGAACCTAGGGCAATGTGCATCAACCACTGGAAAGTTGCTTCGATGTTGTGCAGCCCGAAGGGCATGTAGGTGTAGCAGTACACCCCGCAGGGGGTGAGGAATGTTGTCTTCTCCACATCCTCCACGGCCATCTTGATATGGTGGTAGCCGGAGAAGGCATCTAGGAAGCACAACAGGTCGCACTCGGCGGTGGAGTCAATGATCTGGTCAATGCAAGGGAGCGGGAAGGGATCTTGCGGGCAGGCCTTGTTGAGGTTGGTGAAGTCGACACACATGCGCTCCTTCCCTTCTTTTTTGGGGACGATGACGGGGTTCGCCAGCCACTCTGGGTACCGCACCTCTCTGATGACCCCTGTGGCTTGTAGCTTTCGGTTTCCTGGACGATGAAGGCCTGCTTCTCAGTGGACTGGCAGTGAGCCCTCTGCTTCACTGACCGCACATTTGGGCATACCCTCAGGTCTTGCTCGATTATCCCCCTCAGGACCCCCGCCAGGTGTTTGGGTTCCCAAGCGAATACATACTTGTTGGCTTGCAAAAAGTTGATCAATGCCTCCTCTTGATCCTGAGGGAGGCCAGCCCCTATGGTGAAGGTGGCACTGGTCGTCCCATCCTCGCAGACCGGCACTTGCTTTGTCTCGGCTCGGTCTTGGGAGAACAACTACTTCTTCTTGGCAGGCGCTGCTTTTGGGGCTTCCTGGTCCTTCTTCTTGATGGGTAGCGCGGCCGCGGCTATCTTGAAGGCGAGCTTGAGGGCTTGCAGCGCGCCTTTCGTGTCCCCTGACACCGTGAGGACATCGTTGTTGCCGGGCATCTTCATGAGGTTGTACGCGGGGTGGGTCGCAGCCATAAACTGGGCCAAGGCTGGGTATCCCAGAATAGCATTGTATGGCAGGTCGATCTTGGCGATGTCGAAGTTGATGATCTTGGTGCAGTAGTTGTCATGGGTCCCGAAGGTGGCAGGGAGATGGATCTGCCCCAGGGGCCTGGTGGATCCGTCGCCAACCCCGGAGAAAGGCTTGGAGGGGCGGAGCCAGCTGGGCGGCACATGGAGCAGGCCAAACGCCCCTGGGGAGAGCACGTTGAGGCTGGCTCCGCCGTCGATGAGGGTCCTGGTGATCGCCACGTGGCAAATGGTGGGCATGCAGAGCATCGGGAGCGCACCTACTCCCGTCGTGGTGGTGGGGTGATCCTCGGGGCCAAAGGCGAGGTCAGCTTGGGGCGCCGCCCAGCCCGGGGGAGCCCCCGAGCCCGCCTGAGTGTTGCTTGCCCACCGGTAGAACTGCTTGATGTGGCGGTTGGAGGGTGGCACCTGCGAGCCAACTAGGAGAGCTGCGACGACCGGGGGCGCCGGCGCCGGGTAGTGGGCGAGGAAGAGGTCGTGCAGCTCCTCCCAGGAGGCCATGGAAGATGCCGGCAGGTTGAGCAACCAGGCGCATGGTCCACCTACGAGGGCCATGGGGAACCAGTTGGCCTTCACCTTGTCGTCTCCACCAGCCGCCTAAATTGCCTCCTCGTATGCCTGAAGAAAGGGGCCTGGATCTGCCGCACCGTCGTAGCGCGGCGGCGCACCTACTCCCGTCGTGGTGGTGGGGTGATCCTCGGGGCCAAAGGCGAGGTCAGCTTGGGGCGCCGCCCAGCCCGGGGGAGCCCCCGAGCCCGCCTGAGTGTTGCTTGCCCACCGGTAGAACTGCTTGATGTGGCGGTTGGAGGGTGGCACCTGCGAGCCAACTAGGAGAGCTGCAACGACCGGGGGCGCCGGCGCCGGGTAGTGGGCGAGGAAGAGGTCATGCAGCTCCTCCCAGGAGGCCATGGAAGATGCCGGCAGGTTGAGCAACCAGGTGCATGGTCCACCTACGAGGGCCATGGGGAACCAGTTGGCCTTCACCTTGTCGTCTCCACCAGCCGCCTAAATTGCCTCCTTGTATGCCTGAAGAAAGGGGCCTGGATCTGCCGCACCGTCGTAGCGCGGCGGTGCACCTACTAACGTCGTGGTGGTGGGGTGATCCTCGGGGCCAAAGGCGAGGTCAGCTTGGGGCGCCGCCCAGCCCGGGGGAGCCCCCGAGCCCGCCTGAGTGTTGCTTGCCCACCGGTAGAACTGCTTGATGTGGCGGTTGGAGGGTGGCACCTGCGAGCCAACTAGGAGAGCTGCGACGACCGGGGGCGCCGGCGCCGGGTAGTGGGCGAGGAAGAGGTCGTGCAGCTCCTCCCAGGAGGCCATGGAAGATGCCGGCAGGTTGAGCAACCAGGCGCATGGTCCACCTACGAGGGCCATGGGGAACCAGTTGGCCTTCACCTTGTCGTCTCCACCAGCCGCCTAAACTGCCTCCTTGTATGCCTGAAGAAAGGGGCCTGGATCTGCCGCACCGTCATAGCGCGGCGGCATCTCCGGTCAGAACTTGGGCGGCCACTGCACCTGTCGCAGGGAGGCGGTGAAGCAGCGCATCCCCGACACTTCTTCGGGAACGTGCGTCGACAGGGCCAACGGAGGAGCGCCCGCCATAGGGGTTAGTGGCACGATCTAGAGGTCGAGGAAGAAGTTTCCGACGTACCCCTTCCTGGCGCGCCAAATGTCAGATTTAGGGATCCAGCAACCCTTGAGACGTTCGAACTCTGGGGTGCGTGCGGAGATCTCAACCTGCCCAACCTGCCTACTCGCGACCCTCCTAGGCCTAGCGCGTCGAGCTCAAAGAGACACAAAGACACAGAGATTTATACCGGTTCAGGCCACCGTTGTGGTGTAATACCCTAATCCAGTGTGGTGTGGTGGATTGCCTCGAGGGGCTATGGATAAACTAGTACAGTGGATGAACAAGCCTCAGGAGGTAAGGTGTTCTTGAGCTGGTGTGGTACTCGACTTGCTCTGATCTCGGTCCCCTTCTATGGTGGTGGCTAAGTCATATATATAGTGGCCTTGGTCCTGTTCCCAAATATGAGCGGGAAGGGATTCCACAACAGCAGGATTTAAAAGGGGACAAGTAGTACAGTCTATCCTAACAAAGGAGTCTTCGCCTGCGAAAAGCCTCTGTTCGTGATGCTGTGGTGGGCTCGGTGATGACCTTCGTCCTGCCGTCCTGGTGGTCTTGGTCTTGTTGCACCAGAATGGAAACCTTTGGCTGATTCCTCCGGACTCCGCGCCTGTGGATTGCCTCCCTTGCACCGAACAGGAAACCTGCATTCTGCACCCGCCTGGCGCCCGCCTAGCCTTGATCGTCACGGCTCATGTCAGCCGAGCCTCATGAGATAACTTGCATAGAACTCTCCGCCCCTCAGGAGCCCTCCTAAGGAGGCCACTTCCTTCAGGGGTCTTTGCGTCGTCCGCCTCGCGAGGCTTGGCCCCTCGCGAGGGTCTTAAGGTGTTGGCGCTGAAGCTGAGCCGTACCAGGCCATCAACGGGGTCACACGGTGCGCTGCAGGCAGGCAAGGCTGGATACCCCCGAATCCAGGACGCCGACAACTGTGCAGGGCCAGCCCGGGGCAACCTGGGTTATTTTGGCACCTGTACGCGTTGCTCATTCGTCATGGCCTGAAACGAGATACGCGCGGCTACTATCAGGGTGTTGGCACGTCTGGAGTTCTTGTTGGTTTTGTTTTACCATTGTCGAAATGTCTTGTGCACCAGGATTCCGAGTCTGATCGGAGGGTCCCGAGATGAAGGATTGTGTCTGCGGATCGTGAGCTTGTCATGGGCTAAGTTGGGACACCCCTGCAGGGTTTAAACTTTCGAGAGTCGTGCCCACGGTTATGTGATAGATGGGAATTTTTAATATCCGGTTGTAGAGAACTTGACACCAGATCCTAATGAAAATACACAAATTATAACCCACAAGTATAGGGGATCACAACGGTTTTCAAGAGTAGAGAGTTCAACCCAAATTTGCAGATTCGGCACAAGGGGAGCCAAAGAATATTTGAAGGTATTAGCAGCTTAGTTGTCAATTCAACCACACCTGGAGATTAGTTATCTGGAGCAAAGTGATTAGTAGCATAGTAATATGATAGTTTTGATGATAGCAGCAGTAGCAACGGTAACGGTAACAGTGATAGCAGTGATATTGTAGCAGTAACGATAGCAGTAGCCATAGTAGTAACTTAGCAAGAACAATATAAGATAAATTCGTAGGCATTGGATTGGTGACTCATTGGATGCTATTCATCATGAGACAGTTATAACCTAGGGCGATACGGCATTAGCTCCAGGTCATAAATATAATGTAGGCATGTATTCCGTAAATAGTCATACGTGCTTATGGAAAGAACTTGCATGACATTTTTTGTCCTACCCTCCCGTGGCAGCGGGGTCATATTGGAAACTAAGGGATATTAAGGCCTCCTTTTAATAGAGAACCGGACAAAGCATTAGCACACGGTAAATACATGAACTCCTCAAACTACGGTCATCAACGGGAGTGGTCCCGACTATTGTCACTCCAGGGTTGCCGGATCATAACACGTAGTAGGTGACTATAACTTGCAAGATCGGATCTAGAACATGGATATAATGGTGATAACATAAACCGTTCGGATCTGAAATCATGGCACCCGGGCCCAAAGTGACAAGCATTAAGCATGGCAAAGTCACAACAACATCAATCTCAGAACATAGTGGATACTAGGGATCAGGCCCTAACAAAACTAACTCGATTACATGATGAATCTCATTCAGCTCCTCACCGACCAGCGAGCCTATGAAGGAATTACTCACTCCCAGTGGGGAGCATCATGGAATTGGCGATGGAGATGTGTTGGTGATGACGAAGATCGAAGATCCCCCTCTCCGGAGCCCTAAACGGACTCCAGATCTGGACTCCCGGTGAATAACAGGAGATGGTGACGACTCCCTCTCGTGAAACGTGATAATTCTTTCTCACTGGTTTTTTTCTAGAATAATGTGATTTTATAGCATCGGTTTGAGGGTCAGCGGGGCCACCAGGTGGGCAGCACCCACCTGGGCGCGCTTGGGGGGCAGGCGGGCCCTGGTGGGTTGTGCCCACCTAGATGCCCCCCTCAAGTACCCCTTGGCTCCAAAAATTCTCTTTATTGATATAAAAAATCCTCATAAATTTCGTTCCATTCCGAGAACTTTTATTTCTGCACAAAAACAAGACCATGGTAGTTCTGCTGAAAACAACGTCAGTCCGGGGTTAGTTTCATTCAAATCATGCAAAGTAGAGTCCAGAACAAGAGGAAAAGCGTTAGGAAAAGTAGATACATTGGAGACGTATCAACTCTTCCAATCTTAAACCTTTGCTTGTCCTCAAGCAATTCAGTTGATAAACTGAAAGTGAAAAAGTAAAACTTTTACGAACTCTTTTGCTCTTGTTTCATAAATAAGCTTAAATATCACCCAGGTTTTCAGCAAATATTATAACTAACCATGTTGACAATAACTTTTAAAAATTATGTTAACTCGTATCAATGACATAATCAAACAGAGAGCAATAATAAGATATCTCAAACGGGAACAGGTTGTCAAAACAACCATGATATAATATGACAATAGTGGTATCTCGCTAGCCCTTTCTGAGACCGCAAAAAATAAATGCAGAGCACAGCGACTAAACATTGCAATTCATGGTAGAAAAGATCCAGTCATGATGCACCCAACATTAGCTACACACAATGCATCAGCATGCCAGTGCTCTCAGGTTCTAGCGCTTATTTGAGAAGGTGATGACACAACAAAAAAGTAAATAGATAGTCCCTTCGTAGAGGGAAGCAGTGATTTGCAGCGGTGCCAGAGCTCAAGCTTTTAAAACAGAAGTAAATTATATTTTGAGACATGCACCATTCTCATTTACTTCACGCTAGTAGCGGTTCCCAAGCAGAAATGTAAAGGTTATGACTCCATCGGGAGTTTTTGTTTGATTACTTGTAAGCTCTTTACTTTTTGCAGTTTGGGACTGGGCATCCCTATTGCCGACCTTTTCTCGTGTGATGGTGAGTGAATAAACACTCGACCAGAGAATAACCCGCTGAGCATGGAAGACACCGACTACCTCCTACCGTTCCATGAATGATCCAGGCACACAAAAAGGATATTTATTTGAAGTTTTTAGACTTGGCACATGCAAATTTACTTAGGACGGCAGAGTAATACCGCATATAGGTAGGTATGGTGGACTCATCTGGAATAACTTGGGTTTCGGGTTTTTGATGTACAAGCAGAGTTCCCACTTAATACACGCGAAGGCTAGCAAATAGGTTGAGAAGTGGCCAGCTAGAGAGCAACAACGGTCATGAACATGCATTATGCATAAGTAACATTGGATACTAGCATGAGTAGCATATGAACACCATGAACATAAATATCATAGAGGCTATGTTGGTTTTGATTCAACTACGTGCATGAACATGTGCCATGTCAAGCCACTCGAACATTCACAGGAGGATACCATATCATCATACTACATCACAATCATTTTTGACGCAATGTTGATATCCAAGATAAGTCATTATTCACTCCTAGATACTTATGCATGGCATGAGAAACTATAATCTCTAATTGTCATTGCAAACATGTTTGATCATAATAGGCTGAATCATGGATACGAGGTTAAACATATTTAAAAAAACAGAACAAGTCGAGTTCATATCCGTTTCTCTCTGCCACGGCCAGTTCATCTAATATCGTCATTATTGCCTTTCACTTGCACGACTGAACGATTTGAAATAATAATAGTGCAAGAATGTCGTGGACTAAGTTGGAATCTGCAAACATTTTATTCAAGAGGAGAAGACAAGGTAATATGGGCTCATTGTTAGATCAACAATAATGCAAATGAGAGCCACTCAACATTTTCATCGTGGTCTTCTCCTCAGTATGACTTGATAAAAGAAAAAGAAATTCATAGAAACACACTAAAATATCTTTGGAGTTTTTGGTTTTTCGAAAGCAAGCAAACAAAAAAGGGAAAAACAAAAACGAGAAAAACTATTTACACGGGAAAGCTCCCAACAAGTAAAAGAAGAACAAGGAAATCTCTTTGGGTTGTCCTTTTAGTACTACAACAATTTAAACTAGGAAGAAAATTCAAAAAGAAGCAAGAAACATGAAAAATTTGGGATTTTCTCAAAGTTTTTCAAACACACAAGAAGAAAGCAAGAAAAATAATTTAAGCATGGATGATACAATGAGAAATTGTGGACATAGACAACTGTAATGAACTGTGTGAACATGAATGTAATGTTGGTGGGAATATGTACTCCCCCAAGCTTAGGCTTTTGGATTAACTTGGTAATCACCAGTTGTCGAAGTCATGAGGTCCAATGTTGAAGTGCTGGGGAGAAGGCACCATAGGGTCCCACTGCTGAGGCTCCGCTTGTGCCACAGCCAGGTTGTTCCGGTAAGAGACAATGTCCTCAGGCATAATCTTGTATCCATTCCTGGCAACATAATCAAACAAAGCAGATGCAGGCAAGGGAATAATATCATGAGTTTTCTCACTGAAAACTAAGTTGTAAGGCAAGTCAATATCAGGGTAATCAGCAGCAAGAAACTGATGGTCCTTCATAGCTGCTCTGTCTAGGTAAACCTTGGTTAAGGGGTGATCATCCTGGCGTATCTGCACATTTAAGTGAGTCGCCAAGCGAGAAGCGTAAATGCCCCATGTATTTTACCCTTGAACCATTTAAGGTGAAGGCGACATGACACAATAGCTCCCAAGCTATAAGTGTTGTCGTCATAAAGTGCGCGATGCAAAACAGCAAAGTCTGGGGCACTAAGTGAACCCACCTTCTCTCTTGCTACCAAGCACTTTGCAATAAATAAGGCAATATAGTGCACAGCGGGAAACTGCAAGCTAACAGCAGTGGTGCCCGAAACTCCTCTCTCATCCCCTAGTGTCAGAGTACGGTAAAAACCATCAAACTCTGAGGGCCTAGGCTCTACCAAATCTCCATCAGAAGGAAGCATGCATATGTCACAAAATTCAGTAAGTGGGATCTGGCAGTGTTCAACATATAAATTAAATGACACCTCAGGGGGGGTTATTCCTAGAATGAAAATGAAAGTTTTGCACAAAGGAGTTTGTGAGGAGATGATACTGTTCGCATTCAGCTGCGATGAAGTCGGTGAGGCCGGCATTAGCAGCATATTGGTTTGAACTCTTGGAGGATTCCGGCCTCTTCCATGAATGCATTATGCGGCCACTCGCACGGTCGTAGGTCTGCCAACCTCGGGTATGGAGATCATTGTCAGATGACTACCCAATAACCCCCTTGGAGTTATTCTTGGAAGCAAACTTCCTAAAGAAACTCATCCTTTTCCTATGAACAAAATTCTGAAAATTTTAGTCCACAAAATTTTTCTCAACAAAACTTCACAAAATTGATAGCAACTACACATAGAGATGTATAGAGGCCATAGCACGCATTCAAACTACTTAGAACTCTAAGAATTCAACATGCAAGGTCATCTATAGCAGCACCAAGAGTAGCTAATTATTCTAAATATAAATCACTAAAACAAAAACTAATTGGACACATGGATGAGTCACATACCAAGCAACAAATCCCCGAAACAGTTTTGGAAACAGAGCTTCGAGCAAAGAGATAGGAATCCGCGGTTTCGGGAGCAAGAACATGAGAGAGAGAGAGAGAGAGAGAGATAGTGATTTTTTCTGGGTGAATGGAGTGATGTGGGAAGAAGAAGTAAGTGAGGGGGGCACGTGGGGACCACAACCCACCAGGGCGCGCCTAGGGGGTCCTGGCGCGCCCAGGTGGGTTGTGCCCACCTGGTGCACCTCCCTCTCATATTATTTGCACTATAAATTCATAAATATTCAGAAAAAAATTGTATCAGATTTTCAGAGCATTTTGAGAACTTTTATTTTTGGGTCATTTTTTTATTGCACGGAAAACTCAAAAAACAGACAAAGCATGGCATTTTATTTTATTTAACTTAAGAAAAACAGAAAACAAAAGGTAGGGGCAGAAGGTAGTGCTTACTAAATTCATCAACATACCTCTCAAAAATGATCCATTAATAAGGTTGATCAAGTCTTATTAACAACCACTTTCGATTAGCATGAAACAGAAGAACTTTTGTAAATCACTAAGCTACCTCAATGGGGATATGAATGTCCCCAACAATAAGCATTTCATATTTCTTTTTAACAGTAGGTAGAGGTAGTTGAAAACTTCCAATAGTGATTGTCGGAGATTTTTTCAATAACATTAATACCATTCACTTGGAATTGTTTCTTCGGAAAGTGCATCGTATGTTCATTACCATTGATATGAAACGTGACCTTGCTTTTATTGCAATCAATAACAGCCCCTACAGTATTCAAGAAGGGTTTGCCAAGGATAATCGACATGTTGTCATCCTCGGGTATCTCAAGTATAACAAAGTCAGTCAAAATAGTAACATTAGCAACAACAACGGGCGCATCCTCACAAATACCGATAGGTATGGTAGTTTATTTGTCACACATTTGCAAAGATATTTCAATAGGTGTGAATTTATTCAAATCAAGTCTTGTATATAAAGAGAAAGGCATAACACTAACACCAGCTCCTAAATCACATAAGCCAGTTTTCACATAATTTTTTTTAATGGAGCAAAGTATAGTTGGTATTCCCAGATATCCATGATTTTTAGGTACTCCATCTTTAAAAGTATAATTAGCAAGCATAGTGGAGATTTCATCTTTTGGTATTTTTCTCTTATTGGTGATGATGTCTTTCATATACTTTGCATAAGGAGGCATTTTTAAGATATCAGTCAAACGAGTTCGCAAAAAGACTGGCCTAATCATTTCAACAAAGCGTTCAAATTCTTCATTATCTTTCTTTTTAGTTGACTTATGTGGAAAGGGCATAGGCTTTTGAACACATGGTTCTCTTTCCTTTCCATGTTTTATAGCAACAAAGTCTCTTTTATCATATCTTTTATTCTTAGGTTGTGGGTTATGAAGATCAACAGCTCGTTCTATCTCAACATCATTATCTAGTTCTTTATCATTTGGTTGAGTGTTTTAATAATCAGAAGGTGAGTGTTCATTACCAGATTGAGTTTCAGCATGAGAGATAAATACTTCATTATCATTATCAGGAGGTTTTTCTACTTCAGGTTCACTAGAGGCAGACAAAGTCATGTTATTTTTCTTCTTCTTCTTCTTTTTAGATGGACTAGGTGCATTAGTGTTAATTGTTTGAGAGTCTTGTTCAATTCTCTTGTAACATCCCAAATTTTCAATTTGGAATGTTATACATAGATCATCATGCATATCATATTTTTGTTGCATTTTGGCTCGATCCTAGAAATTCTACGCAACTCAAGGACCCATGGAGAGAGTTGGGGATTTCGTTATTTTCTTATTTGGGTATTTCTCAAATTTTGAAAATGGGATCATTGATTTTATTTATTTTATCTTCAATTATTTCTACTACCAAAAATTCAGAGAGGGAATAAAATGACTTTCCCAAAATAAAGAAATAATGAAGATTTAATAAAAACAATCAAATAAGATTTATTTTGGAGTTTTTCGCTTTTATTTGAATTTAGGAAAAATGCGCGTTTTTCAAAATTGAATTTAGGCCCCAAATAAATGTTCATCTAGTCCGGCTTGATTTTAGAAGCCGGGGAAAATTTATTTCGGGATTTTTGGAGTTCATTTAGTATTTCTTTTTATTTTTCTACCGAGCGTAATTATTTATAAAAAAACGCGCACCGACCTCTGGCCGTGCCCGAGCGGGACTCCGCTCGGGGGGCACTTTATAAAGTGCCCGACCCGGCGCCCCAGCCCGCCAGCTCGCCCCGCCGCCAGCCCGATCCGCTGCCCCGGCCCACCCGCGAAACCCTAACCCTAGCAAGATCCGCCGCGGCCGCCCGCGAGATACGCCACCGCCAGCGCCGCCGCCCGCCTTCGCCGGACCCGCCGGAGCCCCGCCGGACTTCGTCGCCGCCGCCGCCGAGGTTCGCCGCCGCCTCGAACCGCGTGCCGCCGGTTTTCTAAAAAAACGGGCGGTTTTCATTACGGTTTTTTTTCGTTTTTTAGTTTCGGTTTTTTTCCGGTTTAGGTTAATTAGCGGACATTCGTCCGTTAGTTCGTTTTAATGAACGCCTTCGTCAGATTCGTTAAATTAACGAACGTTCGTTCGTTAATCCGTTCGTCGTTTTTCTTTTTCTCGGATTTTCCGCGGTTATTTTCTGATCGCGATTTCTGATCCAATTTTCGTTTTAGTATAACTTTTCGCTCGTTTATCGGAATCAGGCGATTCAAGCGCCTGGAGTTTCGTCTCGAAACCCTCTTTCCGAATAATCTACTTAAACAAGTTTTTGCCTCTGTAAAATTTGACTTAGATCCAGATTAGTAAAACGAAGCTGTTTTCTTTCGCCGTTTGATTTTCGTTGCTTTGTTTGATTTGGTTCTTTTTGCAAACCGGAGTTCTTAAGTTGAACATTCTGGTTGGATCTTTTATTCGAGTTTTACCTGTGCATTAGATGAGTACTTATTGTATGCTTGTTTGTTTGTCTGCGATAGAATACCCGGAGTGCGCCGCCTGTTACTTCGAGTCTCTAGGTCTCGCGGATCATCAGCAAGGCAAGTAACACTTGATCATACCTTTCTACTACCCAGTTTTTATGCATTAGATCTATCCTCAAACATTGCATGATTAGGATCTAATTAAATTGTGGGATGGGAAGTAGATGAGGTAGTACCTATTACCTGTTTTATTATCAAACCTTTGGGAGTTACTTCTACGTTTGCTTATTATGCCATGCTATGCTAGTAGACGTGGATTGGGTGAGTGAATATCCATGACAGATGTGAGATTTTTAATTAATGGTTTATTTAAGGTGGCAACTTAAACACACATCTGGGTGGATTGAGGCACCTGTTCCTTCTTCTAGGGTCAGGACTTGCCTGTATTTCTTCGGACCGCCACCCAGGCTCAAAGGGATCATGAGATTATTCAAACTAGAAACTTCTGTGTGCAGCCACATGCTATTATGGGCTCTAGCATAGTTGACTAAGTTGTGCGAACTCTTACAGGGTGGACTAGCAGATGTAGGGGATGTAGGTTGGTACGGTCTACCCCTCATGTAAGGTGCTAGTGCTTCTGAAAGACTATGTCTCGGTCATCCGTTTCTCAAACACCATGTAGTGCGAGAAACCAAGCGGAGGCGATCGAGTCATGTGGGGAAAAGTGCGCAAACCTCTGCAGAGTGTATAAACTAATCATGGTTAGCCGTGTCCCCGGTTATGGACATCTTGAGTATCTAGTACTTGATTATCATGTGAATCTCATCATGTTACTTTAATTAATATTGTTGGGTTTTAATGAGTACTTTTTAATTGGGATTGAGGATGCTGTCAACCATTCTCAATGTTTAACAACCACCATGATAGTTAATGAATTTATTCCTTTGCAGTAGGGAAAAATTGGCTTTATGCAAAAACTGTAACCATAGAGCTTTACCACCAGCCAAATATGCATGTAGTATAGCCTATCTCCATTGTTATTCTCTATGTGTTACATTGCCAGCATATTCCATGTGCTGACCCGTTTTCGGGCTGCAACGTTTCATGTTGCAGACTTTTCAGACGACGATTAAGGTGCTTTTAGGTCGTGGTTCTATACTCAGTGATGCCGTTGGAGTTGATGGACTCGCTTATCTTCCAAGCCTTCCGCTGTTATCGTTTTAGATGGCCTTAAGCCATATTTATTTCATTAAGTTCTCTTTTGAGACATTCGATGTAATAAGTGTGTGATTGCTACTCTGTTATAAATCCTCTGAGTACTCTGTGGTGTCAGCATTACTGATCCAGGGATGATACTGAGCATAGAGACTTGACCGTCTGAGGTCGGGTCGCTACAAAGGTGGTATCAGAGGACACGCTGACTGTAGGACACGGCCACTAAGCTAAAGCCCTAGATCACTACTCTTTCTTCTCATTTCTGATTCCTCATCTTTTCTATTCCTTAGGATGGCGGATGCAAGGATCAAGTTCGCGCAACCATATGAGAATTCACCTTTTGGATGTCACTTGAAGGAAGCCGCTAGATACTTGAACATAGGAGTACCAAGTTTCACTGGAACTTTCAACGCCACTTTACCCGAAGAGGAGAGCTGGAGGATTCAACTCTACACTCCAGGAAGGACATTTGCACCAGTCACAGAGCCAATAGAGTTTACCTTTGATGTGCCAACATGGAGTCTAGGAAAGAGCATGGCAGCTCACATCGCCATGGGACGAATTGGAGAAGTTTACTACAACGACCTCAAGAATACTATCTACCAGATTTGTGGGCGCCGAGATGAGCATTGGGAGATGATCACCACCAGGAGGGACAGATCAATCGCAGCTTATATTCAGGAGTTAAACCAACACATCCAACGCCAGGAGAATCAGATGTGCGCAGATATGGAGGAGCTACAGAAGGCTATGACCAGGATCAAGGAGCTAGAAGCAGAACTCAAGGCTACGCGCAAAGATTATATGGAAGAAATCGTCGCTCTAGTAAGACAGAACGGTGATCTTAAGGAGAAGATTGGAGTATTCATGGGAGGTTCAGCACCCAGAGGAGAAGAGGATGAACCTACATGTCCAGATAATTATATCATCATCGACGACACCGACTCGGATCCCGACGACAGCAATGATGACTATGTTGATGAAGTTGGAGCAGATATCATGGAATCTGCATCGGAGCAGTTTTTCTAGTTGACCACCACAACAGTAGTAGAATTTTCCACCATTTAACTAGTTTTAGTCCAAGCACTTTTGTAACGATAGTTAGACCGTTGTATGCCCTTGTTTGAATTGATTGGAATGATATTGTGTGTTTTGTCACATGTGCATATGGGTAGTGTTATCCACTAGACCTCATTCTATTCTAAACTCTCCCGATTAAACCCTCAGATGCCTCCGAGACGCGACCCCGAGTTTGTTTTTCCGCCAGAGATCACTCAGTTGATTCAGCAGCAGAATACCTTGATTCAAACATTGGTACAGAACCAAGGCAACAACAACAACCCACCGCCACCACCACCTGTTGACCATTTGACCCGTTTCTTAAGGTTAAATCCGCCAGTGTTTTCCAATAGCACCGAGCCGATAGTAGCAGATGATTGGCTCCGTAAGATAGGGAGGGAGTTGACCACTGCAGGATGTACAGATGGAGAAAGGGTGAAGTTTGCTGCACATCAGCTTGAAGGACCCGCAGCAGCATGGTGGGAGAATTTTACAGCCACTTACCATGTAGACACTGTCACATGGAATCAGTTTCAGCAAGCTTTTCGTACTGCCCATGTTTCAGCAGGAGCTATGGCCATGAAGAAGCATGAGTTTTGCAACTTACACCAAGGAGGACGGACAGTTGGCCAGTATGTGGATGATTTTAGTAAGCTAGCACGTTATGCCCCAGATGACGTTGCTACGGATGCAGCTAAGCAGGAGAAGTTTCTAGAAGGACTGAATGATGAGCTGAGCATGCAGTTGATGGTAGCCACCTTCAATAACTACCAGGAGTTAGTAGATCGTGCTCTTATGATTGAAGGGAAGCAGCAGCAGATTGATAATCGTAAGAGGAAGTATGCACAGGGGAAGTATAATTCTGGAGCTCAGCAGAAGCCACGCTTTACCCCAAAGTCAGGAGGACATTTTCAGCATACTCATGGAGGAGGCAGCTCGCACAATCACAATGGCACAAAGAATGGAAACGGGAATGGAGGAAGCAATGGACAAAGCCGCACCAACCCGTCAACACCATCCAAAGCAGACCTGAGCCATATCACCTGTTATAAGTGTCGTAAGACTGGGCATTATGCAAATGATTGCCCAGAAGCTCAAAATGGAAATGGCAATGGAAGCTCAGGAAAGAAGCCGAACCCTTTCAACCGGGGGCAAGTGAACCACGTTACCGTGGAGGAGGTTGAAGCTCAGCCAGATGCAGTAATAGGTAAGTTTTTGGTTAAGGCATTTACTGCAGTTGTTCTTTTCGATACTGGTGCATCGCATTCATACATATCAAGGGGATTTGTGGATAAATATAAATTGCCAACCCAAGCACTTAGGTCACCCATGCTAGTAACCTCACCCGGAGCAGAGTATACGGCTAGTAAATGGTGTGATCGACTGCCATTAAGGATTGGACACCATGTATTTCCCTCGGACCTAATAGTTTTGGAATCGCAAGGTTTGGATGTGATATTAGGCATGGATTGGTTATCAAAGTATGGAGGGAACATTGATTGCGTCAGTAAGTCGATTTTGCTTACCACCCCTGAAGGAAGAAGGATCAAGTATGTATCACGGCATGAGCCAAGGAGAGCACATGTAAATTCCTTATCAGGAGTTGTGCAGGAGGAAGTACCAGTGGTAAGGGATTTTCCCGATGTATTTCCAGAAGAGTTGCCAGGCATGCCACCGGATAGAGACATTGAGTTCTTAATTGAGCTACTGCCAGGCACTGGACCTATATCCAAGAGACCGTACAGGATGCCAGCCCAAGATTTGGAGGAAATTAAGAAGCAAATTAAGGAGTTGTTGGATAAAGGTTTTATTCGCCCAAGTTCTTCGCCTTGGGGATCGCCAGTACTTCTGGTGGAAAAGAAGGATGGATCGTTAAGAATGGTTGTTGATTATCGCGGATTGAATGAAGTAACAATCAAGAACAAGTACCCACTACCAATGATCAATGATCTATTTGATCGGTTGCAAGGAGCTAAGGTGTTTTCCAAGATCGATTTGCGATCAGGGTACCATCAGTTGAAGATTCGGGAGCAAGATATACCGTAGACGGCTTTTACCACCAGGTATGGGCTGTATGAGTATACCATTATGTCATTTGGTCTGACTAACGCCCCAGCCTATTTTATGAACATGATGAACAAGGTGTTTATGGAATTTTTGGATAAGTTCGTCGTGGTGTTCATTGATGATATTTTGGTTTACTCGAAGAACGAAGAGGAACATAAGGAACACTTGCGTTTGGTACTCGAGAAGCTCAGAGAACATCAGCTATACGCCAAGTTCAGCATGTGTGAGTTTTGGTTGAAGGAAGTTGGATTTCTCGGACATGTTATATCCGGAGAAGGTATTGCCGTAGACCCCACTAAAGTTGTCACTGTGACAAACTGGGAGGCACCAACCACAGTTGGAGAGATCAGGAGTTTCCTTGGACTCGCAGGATACTACCGAAGATTCATTGAAAATTTCTCGAAGATTGCCAAGCCTATGACAGAGTTGTTGAAGAAGGATACTAAGTTCATTTGGACTGAGGAGTGTGAGGCTAGTTTCCAGGAGTTGAAGAAATGTTTGGTTACCTCACCAGTATTAATTCTGCCAGATCAGACCAAGAATTATGAGGTGTATTGCGACGCTTCATGACGAGGACTTGGAGCAGTGCTTATGCAGGAGGGAAGAGTTGTTTTGTATGATTCACGATAGCTTAAGCCCCATGAGTTGAATTATGCTACTCACGATTTGGAATTAGCAGCCGTAGTGCACGCACTGAAAACGTGGAGACATTTTCTCATTGGAAATCATTGTGAGGTGTACACGGATCACAAGAGTTTGAAGTACATCTTCATGCAAAAGGAGTTAAATCTCAGGCAGAGGAGATGGTTGGAGCTTATTAAGGATTATGATATGAGATTGCATTATCACCCCGGGAAGGCTAACGTTGTAGCAGACGTGTTGAGCCGTAAGAGCCACATCAATACACTAATGATGGGAGGAATACCCAAGGAGTTAGCCGAGGATCTTCATGATCTATGTTTGGAAATAGTTCCGAGAGGCTATGTAGCAGCAATGGAGATTCAGTCTACATTGATGGATAAAATCAGAGAAGCTCAAAAGACAGATAAGGAAGTTGCCTCTATAAAGGAGAAAATGAACGAAGGAAAGACTAAGGGATTTCGTGAGGATGAGTACAATACCCTACGATTTGAGGACCGTGTTTATGTGCCCAATGACCCGGAGATCAGGAGGTTGATTCTGCAAGAGGCACATGATTCACCATATTCGATTCACCCTGGGAATACCAAGATGTATTTGGATTTGAAGAAAACTTTCTGGTGGACCGGAATGAAGAAAGATATTGCAGAGTATGTAGCAGTTTGTGATGTATGTCAGAGGGTGAAGGCAGAACATCAAAAGCCAGTTGGATTGTTGCAGCCATTGCTTATACCCGAATGGAAGTGGGATAAACTAGGCATGGATTTCATCACGGGATTGCCCAGGACTCGTTCAGGCTATGACTCGATTGGGGTTGTAGTCGATCGTTTGACGAAGGTAACTCATTTCATTCCAATAAAGACTACCTACAGCGGTGCCAAACTGGCTAAGATATACATGACAAGGATTGTATGTTTGCATGGAGTTCCGAGGAGTATCATATCAGATAGAGGAACCCAATTCACCTCGAAGTTCTGGAAGCAATTGCACAAAACATTGGGAACCAGGCTGGAGTTTAGCACAGCTTTCCACCCACAGACAGATGGAGAGACCGAGAGAATCAATCAGATTTTGGAGGATATGCTTAGAGCTTGTGTTTTGGATTATGGATCAAGTTGGGATGACAACTTGCCATACGTGGAGTTTTCATACAACAATAGTTACCAATCTAGTTTGAAGATGGCCCCTTTCGAAGCCTTGTACGGAAGGAGGTGCAGAACCCCGTTGTTGTGGGATGAGGTTGGAGACCGCCAATTATTTGGACCAGATTTGATTAAGGAGTCTGAACAGAAAGTAAAGTTGATTCGCGATAGGCTCAAGGTAGCCCAGTCAAGACAGAAAAGTTATGCGGATTCAAAACGCAAGGAGACAGAATACGAAGTCGGAGATAGAGTTTATCTTTGAGTATCTCTGCTACGAGGAGTTAAGTGCTTTGGAGTTAAAGGCAAGTTAGCGCCACATTTTGTGGGGCCATACAAGGTTTTGGAACGCATGGGAGAAGTAGCGTACAAATTGGAATTACCTGAGGGATTGTCAGGAGTTCATGATGTGTTCCATGTTTCACACTTGAAGAAGTGTCACGCAGAGATGGCTGATATACCACTGAGAGATATAGTGCCATTGGAAATGATTCAGTTGAAGGATGATTTGACTTATGAGGAGAAACCAGTTAGAATTCTGGATTATGCCAGTCGAGTTACCCGCGGTAAGGTTATCAAGTTTTGCAAAGTTCAGTGGAGCCACCACACCGAGGAGGAAGCCACCTGGGAGCGAGAGGAAGATCTACTCAAGGACCACCCTCACCTATTTGCTAGCCAACCCGAATCTCGAGGGCGAGATTCATCTTAAGGGGGGTAGGTTTGTAACATCCCAAATTTTCAATTTGGAATGTTATACATAGATCATCATGCATATCCTATTTTTGTTGCATTTTGGCTCGATCCTAGAAATTCTACGCAACTCAAGGACCCACGGAGAGAGTTGGGGATTTTGTTATTTTCTTATTTGGGTATTTCTCAAATTTTGAAAATGGGATCATTGATTTTATTTATTTTATCTTCAATTATTTCTACTACCACAAATTCAGAGAGGGAATAAAATGACTTTCCCAAAATAAAGAAATAATGAAGATTTAATAAAAAAATCAAATAAGATTTATTTTGGAGTTTTTCGCTTTTATTTGAATTTAGGAAAAATGCGCGTTTTTCAAAATTGCATTTAGGCCCCAAATAAATGTTCATCTAGTCCGGCTTGATTTTAGAAGCCGGGGAAAATTTATCGGGATTTTTGGAGTCCATTTAGTATTTCTTTTTATTTTTCTACCGAGCGTAATTATTTAAAAAAATGCGCACCGACCTCGGGCCGTGCCCGAGCGGGACTCCGCTCGGGGGGCACTTTATAAAGCGCCCAACCCGGCGCCCCAGCCCGCCAGCTCGCCCCGCCGCCAGCCCGATCCGCCGCCCCGGCCCACCCGCGAAACCCTAACCCTAGCCAGATCCGCCGCTGCCGCCCGCCAGATCCGCCGCCGCCGCCGCCAGCGCCGCCGCCCGCCGTCGCCGGACCCGCCGGAGCCCCGCCGGACTTCGTAGCCGCCGCCGCCGAGGTTTGCCGCCGCCACGAACCGCGTGCCGCCGGTTTTTTTAAAAAAACGGGCGGTTTTCATTACGGTTTTTTTTCGTTTTTTTTTGTTTCGGTTTTTTCGGTTTAGGTTAATTAGCGGACGTTCGTCCGTTAGTTTCGTTTTAACGAACGCCTTCGTCAGATTCGTTAAATTAACGAACGTTCGTTCGTTAATCCGTTCGTCGTTTTTCTTTTTCTCGGATTTTCCGCGGTTATTTTCTGATCGCAATTTCTGATCCGATTTTCGTTTTAGTATAACTTTTCACTCGTTTATCGGAATTAGGCGATTCAAGCGCCTGGAGTTTCGTCTCAAAACCCTCTTTCTGAATAATCTAGTTAAACAAGTTTTTGCCTCCGTAAAATTTGACTTAGATCCAGATTAGTAAAACGAAGCTGTTTTCTTTCGCCGTTTGATTTTCGTTGCTTTGTTTGAGTTGGTTCTTTTTGCAAACCGGAGTTCTTAAGTTGAACATTCTGGTTGGATCTTTTATTCGAGTTTTACCTGTGCATTAGATGAGTACTTATTGTATGCTTGTTTGTTTGTCTGTGATAGAATACCCGGAGTGCGCCGCCTGTTACTTCGAGTCTCTAGGTCTCGCGGATCATCAGCAAGGCAAGTAACACTTGATCATACCTTTCTACTACCCAGTTTTTATGCATTAGATCTATCCTAAAACATTGCATGATTAGGATCTAATTAAATTGTGGGATGGGAAGTAGATGAGGTAGTACCTATTACCTGTTTTGTTTTCAAACCCTTGGGAGTTACTTCTACGTTTGCTTATTATGCCATGCTATGCTAGTAGACGTGGATTGGGTGAGTGAATTTCCATGACAGATGTGAGATTTTTAATTAATGGTTTATTTAAGGTGGCAACTTAAACACACATCTGGGTGGATTGAGGCACCTGGTTACTCTAGGACTTGCCTGTCTAGGCACCTGGGTTTCCAGGACTTGCCTGTATTTCTTCGGACCGCCACCCAGGCTCAAAGGGATCATGAGATTATTCAAACTAGAAACTTCCATGTGCAGCCACATGCTATTATGGGCTCTAGCATAGTTGACTAAGTCGTGCGAACTCTTACAGGGTGGACTAGCAGATGTAGGGGATGTAGGTTGGTACGGTCTACCCTTTACGTAAGGTGCGAGCGCTTCTGAAAGACTATGTCTCGGTCATCCGTTTCTCAAACACCATGTAGTGCAAGAAACCAAACAGAGGCGATCGAGTCATGTGGGGAAAAGTGCGCAAACCTCTGCAGAGTGTATAAACTAATCATGGTTAGCTGTGTCCCCGGTTATGGACATCTTGAGTATCTAGTACTTGATTATCATGTGAATCTCATCATGTTACTTTAATTAATATTGTGGGGTTTTAATGAGTAATTTTAATTGGGATTGAGGATGCTGTCAACCATTCTCAATGTTTAACAACCACCATGATAGTTAATTAAATTTATTCCTTTGCACTAGGGAAAAATTGGCTTTACGCAAAAAAATTGTAACCATAGAGCTTTACCACCAGCCAAATATGCATGTAGTATAGCCTATCTCCATTGTTATTCTCTATGTGTTACATTGCCAGCATATTCCATGTGCTGACCCATTTTCGGGCTGCAACGTTTCATGTCGCAGACTTTTCAGACGACGAGTAAGGTGCTTTTAGATCGTGGTTCTATACTCAGTGATGCCGTTGGAGTTGATGGACTCGCTTATCTTCCAAGCCTTCCGCTGTTATCATTTTAGATGGCCTTAAGCCATATTTATTTCATTAAGTTCTCTTTTGAGACATTTGATGTAATAAGTGTGTGATTGCTACTCTGTTATAAATCCTCCGAGTACTGTGTGGTGTCAGCATTACTGATCTAGGGATGACACTGAGCATAGAGACTTGACCGTCTGAGGTCGGGTCGCTACATCTCTTTGGGTGTCCCTTGGGATAAAGTGGTTCGTGAGTCATTTTACCTCCTCTAGTTGCTACTCTAATAGCAAAGTCACTTATATTATTGTTCATTTCATCAAGTAACTCTCTTTGAGATTTAGCAACTTGTTCTAATTGAGTTTGAACAATAGAGGCATGTTTTCCTACACCTCTAACATCATTTGAGATTCTAAATAACAAGTCACTTAAGCGAGCAATCATATCAGAGTTGTATTTTAATTGTTTCATAACATTTGCATTGAAGTGATCTTGCTTTCTAATGTAATTATCAAACTCAAAAAGGCATTGACTAGGATGTTTATTACGAGAGGTTCATCACTATCATTGAATTTCATTAAATATTTTACCTCTACCACCTTATGTGGTGGTGGTGCTTCAAGCCCATGTATTTCTTTGATAGGTGGTAAATTTTTAACATCCTCGGCCTCAATACCTTTTTCCTTCATAGATTTCTTTGCCTCTTGCATATCTTTAGGACTGAAATATAAGATGCCCCTCTTCTTCGGAGTGGCTTTAATAGGTGCTTCAAGAGGAGTCCAATCATCATAATTTTTCAATATGTTATTCAATAATTATTCAGCTTTCCCAATAGTTCGTTCCCTGAAAACACAACCAGTACAACTATCTAGGAAGTCCCTAGAAGCATCGGTTAGTCCATTATAGAATATATCAAGTATGTCATTTTTCTTAAGAGGCTGATCAGGCAAAGCATTAAGCAAATGGAGAAGCCTCCCCCAAGCTTGTGGGAGACTCTCTTCTTCAATTTGCACAAAGTTAAATATTTCCTGCAAGGAAGCTTGTTTCTTATGAGCAGGGAATATTTTTCAGAGAAGTAATAAATCATATCATGGGGATTACGCACACAACCAGGAGCAAGATTATTGTACCAAGCTTTAGCATCACCCTTTAATGAGAACAGAAATAACTTGAGAATATAATAGTAGCGAATCTTCTCATCATGAGCAAAAAGGGTGGCTATGTCATTCAACTTAGTAAGATGTGCCACAACAGTTTCAGTTTCATAACCATGGAAAGGATCAGATTCAACCTAAGTGATTAACTCTAGGTTTATAGAGAATTCATAATCCTTATCATCAATAAAAATAGGTGAAGTAGCAAACTCAGGATCACATTTCATTTTAGCATTCAAAGATCTTTCTTTATACTTGCATAATAATTTCTCTAGATAATCTCTATCCTTACAAGCAAGAATATCTCTAGTTGCCTCCTCACTCATAGTATAACCTTCCGGTACCTTTGGCAATTCATATCTAGGAGGACTAGTTCTAGTAGGTGTTTCAAGATTTTGAGTTTCAAGTTCATCATCAGATTCAACAATATCATGTTATCTTACTCTAGCTATTTGTTCATCAAAAAATTCACCTAGTGGCACATCATCATCAAGCAAGGTACTAGCATCATGATGAGTAGCATTCATAGCATAAGTAGCATCATCAATAACTTGTACATGTCAGAATTAATAGCATGTTGTGGTGTTGCAAGTTTACTTATAACAGAAGGTGATCTAAAGCGGAGCTGGATGGCAGTTCCTTACCTCTCCTCGTCTTAGAGGGAAAATCTTAGTCTTTGCATCCTTCAGATTCTTCATAGTGATAATATGATAATAATCCCAAGTGACTCAACAAATATAGCTATGCTCCCCAGCAACAGCGCCAGAAAAAAGGTCTTGATAACCCACAAGTACAGGGGATCACAACAGTTTTCGAGGGTAGAGTATTCAACCCAAATTTATAGATTCGACACAAGGGAAGCCAAAGAATATTTGAAGGTATTGGCGGCTGAGTTGTCAATTCAACCACACCTGGAGATTAATTATCTGCAGCAAAGTGATTCGTAGCATAGTAATATGAAAGTGCAACTATCCCTAGGTGGTTTTGGTAATTCATAACAACATATAGCTCATTGAGCTAATGTTATTCCAAGACTATTATTTCAGGAAAGCTCAATGAATGGCATGGCATGGATGATGAAAGTGGATCCCTCAAAATACTAAGGACAAAGGATTGGCTCAAGCTCAAAAGCTCAAGACTCTTCAATTTACATTTTAGTGATCCAAGATCACATTGAGTCTATAGGAAAAGCCAATACTATCAAGAAGGGATGAGGTGTTGCTTAATGAGCCTCTTGCTTCATGTGCTTAGTGATATGCTCCAAAACCCTCAACTACTTTCCCACATCCACAAATGACCTAAACCTAAAGCCAAAATCGGTCACACCGATTCTTTCTATCCGGCGCCACCGATTCCAAAAGTCATAGCCACTGCCACAAACCCTAAGCAAATCGGTCTTACCGATAGGGATCTCGGTCTCACCGAGATGGGGTTGCAATCTCTCTGTTTCCCTTCGTAACGTTTCGGTCTAACCGAAGTGAGCGATCGGTCCCACCGAGATTGCAATGTAAACTCTCTGTTTCCTTTTTGTAACATTTTGGTCTCACCGAAAAGAGCAAATCGGTCCCACCGAGTTTACCTGACCAACTCTCTGGAAAGCTTATTACCAAATCGGTCTCACCGAGTTTGTGTAATCGGTCTTACCGAGATTACGTTATGCCCTAACCCTAACCGAATCGGTCTCACCGAGATGCATGTCAGTCCCACCGAAAATCACTAACGGTCACTAGGTTTACTAAATCGGTCCGAACGAGTTCAACTATTCGGTCCCACCGAGTTTGGTAAATTGTGTGTAACGGTTAGATTTTGTGTGGAGGCTATATATACCCCTCCACCTCCTCTTCATTCGTGGAGAGAGCCATCAGACTAAACCTACACTTCCAACTTACCATTTCTGAGAGAGAACCACCTACTCATGTGTTGAGGCCAAGATATTCCATTCCTACCATATGAATCTTGATCTCTAGCCTTCCCCAAGTTGCTTTCCACTCAAACCCTCTTTCCACCAGATCCAAATCCTATGAGAGAGAGTTGAGTGTTGGGGAGACTATCATTTGAAGCACAAGAGCAAGGAGTTCATCATCAACGCACCATTTGTTACTTCTTGGAGAGTGGTGTCTCCTAGATTGGCTAGGTGTCACTTGGGAGCCTCCGACAAGATTGTGGAGTTGAACCAAGGAGTTTGTAAGGGCAAGGAGATCGCCTACTTCGTGAAGATCTACCGCTAGTGAGGCAAGTCCTTCGTGGGCGACGGCCATGGTGGGATAGACAAGGTTGCTACTTCGTGGACCCTTCATGGGTGGAGCCCTCCGTGGACTCGCGCAGCCGTTACCCTTCGTGGGTTGAAGTCTCCATCAACGTGGATGTACGATAGCACCACCTATCGGAACCACGCCAAAAACATCCGTGTCTCCAATTGCGTTTGAATCCTCCAAACCCTTCCCTTTACTTTCTTGCAAGTTGCATGCTTTAATTTCCGCTGCCTATATACTCTTTGCATGCTTGCTTGAATTGTGTGATGATTGCTTGACTTGTCCTAAGATAGCTAAAATCTGCCAAACTCTAAAATTGGGAAAAGGTTAAGTTTTTAATTGGTCAAGTAGTCTAATCACCCCCCCTCTAGACTTACTTCAAGGTCCTACAAGTGGTATCAGAGCTTTGGTCTCCATTTGCTTTGATTTCCATAGCTTTTGGTGGTCATAGCCTTGGTTTCACAACCTAGGAGAGTATGGCGTCTAGCGAGGGAAATTATCACCGTAGAGGTCCTTACTTTGATGGTACTAATTTTGCTAGTTGGAAGCATAAGATGAAAATGCATATTCTCGGACATAACCCCGCCGTTTGGGCAATTATTTGTATTGGCTTGCAAGGTGAATTCTTTGATGGGAGAGAACCAAACCGTGAAGCGAATGCGGAAGAATTGAAGATGCTGCAATACAACGCTCAAGCTTGTGATATCATCTTCAACGGGTTGTGCCCCGAAGAATTCAATAAAATCAGCCGTCTTGAGAATGCAAAGGAAATTTGGGATACTTTGATTGATATGCACGAAGGTACCGAATCCGTCAAGGAATCCAAGTTGGATGTGCTCCAAAGTCAGCTTGACAAGTTCAAAATGAAGGATGGTGAAGGTGTCGCTGAAATGTACTCTAGGCTTGCTCTTATCACAAATGAGATTGCCGGCTTAGGGAGTGAAGAGATGACCGACAGATTCATCATCAAGAAGATCCTAAGACCATTGGATGGAAAGTATGATACCGTGTGCACATTGATCCAAATGATGCCAAACTACAAAAATCTCAAGCCAACAGAAGTCATTGGAAGAATTGTTGCTCATGAGATGTCACTCAAGGATAAGGAGGAACTTCACAACAAGTCAAGTGGTGCTTACAAAGCCTCAAGTGAAGCCCCCACATCATCAAGTGAGAAACAAACCTTCAATGAAGAATTGAGCTTAATGGTGAAGAACTTCAACAAATTCTACAAGAGTAGAAGCAAAGAAAGAAGCTCCAAGTCAAGGTCTTATCATGACAAGAGATCTTCTAGTCGAGAGCGCAATTGCTACAATTGTGGGAAGCCCGGACACTACTCCAATGAGTGTACGGCACCCTACAAAAGAAGAGAAGATTCTCCAAAAAGAAGAAGCAAAAGAGAAGAATCACCACCAAGAGAGAGGAGGAGTAGAGATGATCGTTATGAACGAAGACCCTCACGGAGAAGCAAGGATTCGGAAAGGAAGGACAAGTCATCAAGGAGCTACACAAAACGAAGACATCAAGCTCATGTTGGTGAATGGGTTTCCGGCTCCGACTCCGACAATCACTCCGAGAGAAGCTATCACTCCGACTCCGAACATACTCAAGATGAAGGTGTTGCCGGTCTAGCACTTGTGTCAACCAACTCCTACGACATATTTGATTCACCAAATGAAGGAATTGGAAGATGCTTCATGGCCAAAGGTCCAAAGGTAACACATCCTGAGTATGTTGATTTCAATAGTGATGAAGATGACTTGCTTGTGGATGATGATTTACTTGTTGACAACTCTAGTGATGAATACTATGATGAAACGTCAATTAATCATGCTAATCAAACGAATGACAATGATAAGGAGAAAATTGAGCTTCTAACTAAAGAACTAAACACTCTTAAGTTGGCTCATGAAACTATCTTCGAAGATCATCGAGAACTTTTAAGGGCTCATGAGAAGTTACGCTTTGAAAAGCTCAATCTTGAGCAAGAGCATGAGTTCTTAAAGGCAATCAATGATGATCTCCGCAAGAAAAGTTCTTCTTACATTGCCAAGCGTTTACTCTTATCTACTTACATGCCTCAAGTCAAGTCTAGTAACAAGTACAAGAAAGATACTTCCTCTAGTAGTAACAATAATAATGTTAAATCCAATGTTGTTGCTTCTAGTAGTTCTCTTGATTCCACTAATGATTCTCTTAGCCAAGTTACACTTGAGCAAGAAAATAGTTTATTGAAGGGAATTATAGAGAAAGGTGTTTACAAGAGCCTTGCCGGGAGTAAGCAATTCGAGGAAATTGTACGCAAGCAAGGAAGGCACCGGAAGAATCAAGGTGTTGGTTTTGAACGAAAGTTCAACGCCAATGGAGTTGAGTGGGAAGAAGATCAATACCCCAAGACAAAGTTTGTTCCTCAACAAGAGAAGTATGATCCTACTTCCTTCAAGGGGACACAAGCTCAAGATGATCTTCCACCACAAGACCACAAGAACAAAGGCAAGGACAAGCTTCAAGAAGAGATTGATGCATTTGAAGAAGCACCTAAAGCCTCGTTCAAGTGGGTCCCCAAGACTACGTCAAGTTCTACTTCATCAAGTACAACTACAACTCCAAGGATTCCCATCAAGATGATGTGGATCCCGAAGAAGAAGAACTAGAGAGTTCTTGAGGGTGACTCCGCCAACATTCTTCACTCATATCATTTTGGCAAGAACAAGTGCAATCAACTTTCACATCTTGCACTAGTTCAAGGAGTCACAAACCCTCTTGTTGGTAAGGCAAGGGACAAGGTAACCTAATGTTTTCATGGACATCATCTTGTGTGTGCATCACTCTATGTCTATGGATATTCTTGTTTGTTCCTTGTGGGACTAACCCATGTAGGCAAGTTGAAAGTGCAACTCACTCCAAAGGATTGCTCCAAATGATCTACATCAACATTGAGCATCTACATCTTCAACACCTACATGAAGTCATCATCGACAAAACCCAAGGTTAGTTCATCCCTCTAAGGGGGGATCTCACATCTAGGGGGAGCTTAACTCAAAGAATTGAGTCAAAGCAACTCTAATGGTGTGAACACATTAATGCATTATGTAAAAGTGGTAACCCCACTTGAGCTTAAACGATGAGTATGACCTATGATCAAATGTTCTCATTTGACTCCTAAGTCAATATACTCATATATAGATGACCTAGTCATCGCCAATTGTTTGATAGATGCTAGAATTGGTTGTGCATGCTTTGCCACATATTTCATTTGCCATTTTATTGTGTGAGCATGTTGGTGCATATTTTACTCATTCAAGGACATCCACTTGTTGTTTTGATTGTTTGGTTCTTTCTTCTTTTGGCCAAGTGGATGGACAAGAATGCCTAAGAACCCTCTCTAGCTATCTATGCTTTTCTCGTCTCAAACTCTATTCATGCTACATCACAAAATTTGATCAAGTCAGATTCGAACCACTCTGTGTGAGGAGCACTCAGAGTCCCCGATTCGTCATAGACTTAAACTTCCAAAACCTCTTTGTGATTCTTGGTCTGACCGATTCCTCCATTTCGGTCCTACCGAGATCATTAAGTTGATCTGAGTTTTCCATCTCAGTGCAACCGATTTGAACTTTTCGGTCACACCGAGTTGCTGTAACTGAACACAGTTATGCATCTCGGTGCCACCGAGTTGTTCCACTCGGTCACACCGACAGGGTCGGGCTATATATAGACACAGGCAAAATTTTGGAAATTTCTCAGAAACCCTTCGCCCGCGCAACAGCTCGCTCTGCCATCGTGGTCTCCGGATCGTCTCCTCGTCGCCAGCAGCCTCCTGTCGCTGGTCTCCGCCGCCGTCAACGGATTTCGTCCCCGCCGTTGCCGCCGTAGCAAGTCCACCGCCAAGTTAGGGTATGGACTTGATCTTTGTGCTATCCACGTCTGATTCCTAGCACATTGTCTTCATATTGACTCTTGCCACGATTGAAACTCTTCTATCCAGCCAAAGTAGTTCATAGATTAGATGTGATTCAAATTTTTAGGGTTAGGTTTCCGCTGAAACCATCTCGGACCCACCGAGTTGAAAAACTCGGTCTCACCGATTTGGCTTATGCCATTGCACTAGTGACTCTCGGTCTGACCGAGAATTACTAATCGGTGCAACCGATTTGAGGATTCAGTGAAACCCTAGCAGTCTCGGTACCACCGAACTGAAACTCGGTCCAACCGAGATCATCAGTTTAGGTTCCAAAACTGCTTCGGTAGCACCGAGTTTGAAAATCGGTGGATCCGAAATGCTTTCTGTGGAAAACTAAGACTGAACTTTTGAGTCATTCTTTTGCAAAAACCTCTGCATTTTGTGATGCTCATCTTTTCTATCTCATCTATAACTCTTCACAGGGTCAGCAGTCAGCTTTTGCAGTATGTCTGATCAAAGTGACAGCCAGAACAGGCAGAAGAGCAGATGGACTTGAGTGAGGGCACTAGTCCCTCAACTTCAGATGAAGGGAGCAGAAGTACTCCTAGCAATTTGCCTAAGGCTGCAACTAGGCAAAGGAGGAAAAGAACTTCAGATTCAGAGGATGAAGATTACAAAGCTGAGGAAGATGAGGCTACTTCCAAGAAAGTGGTGCTCAAGAAGGAATATGGCTCAGCAAAGGATATAAAGCCAGGCATGAAGATTAAAAGGCCTGCAAGAAGGCAACCTATGCCCAAGGCCAGAGCATCAACTCAACTGCCTGAAAATCCTGATCCCAAAGAGCCAGCTGATGAAAGCAAGAAGAGGAAGGAAAGGGTCAAGAAGACCATGGCCAGAGTTGTTGGGCAACCTTCTATGATGGAAGAGGAAGAGCTTGCTGCACCAGCACCAAAGGCACCTAAGCTTATGGGTGATGCTATCAAATCTGGGGCTGCAACATCTAAGCCCAAGGAAGCACCCAAAGCTGCCCCCAAGGCCAAGTCTGCACCAAAAAGGAATACCAGGAGTATTCCAGCTGCTGAGAAGAACAAGGCCCCAGTGCCTGAGGTTGCTGAGGAGGAAGATGAAGAAGGACAGGTTCTAAGGAAGCTCAAGCCAAAGATACCAGATCACAATGATGCCCATCCTGTGGCTGAGGACATGAGAATCAGGAAGGATTCAGGGCTGAGTCTATGGAGGATGGCAAATCCATATGCCACAAGGAGAAGAACTGCTGTAGACTACAGGTTCCATAGAAAGGAACAGCAGGACTTCTATGAGACAATCTTATTGGACAAGAAGCCCATAGTTTGTGATATGAGGTGGGTTGACTGGAAATTCATCAAGGAAAATGAACAGCACTATCCTGGAGTGCAAGACAGCTTTGTTGCTTGTGGAGTTGCAGATTTTGTTGGGCAAAAGCTCACAAATTGGAATGATGAACTTATCATGCAATTCTACTCCACAGCACATTTTTACCCAGATGGAAGAATTGTTTGGATGTCTGAAGGTACAAGGTACCAATCCACTGTAGAAGAATGGGCAAAACTGATAAATGCCCCAAAGGAAAATGATGATGATCTGGATGTATATGCCAAGAAGAAAATGGGACACAATACCATGGCACACATGTACAAGGAGATCCAGACAAAGCCCTAGAGACTTTCACTTTTGGATCAGTCCACTTTCTGTTGTCAGGGCTGCCTACTATAAATTGGATTCTGAGGCACACTTTGTTGCCCAAGTCTGGTGACCATAACATGATCAGAGGGCATGCCATCAATATGTTGCATTTATTTGATGTGCCACAAAAATTCAAAGTCATGAGCCTGATAGTTGAAACAATCAAGAGGACTGCAGCAGATCAGAAGAGGAGCTGTGGATATGCACCTCAGATTCAAGAATTGATAAACTCAAAGATGGGCACAGGAAAATATCAGTTGGATAAGGAACACTTTCCACTTTATCCAGACTTTGAGGACAATGAGGTTGTCATGAATGAAGATGATCCATCATCAGTTCAAGCTCAGGAGAAGAAGGAGAAGGCAAAGAGGGAGAAGGCTGCCAAGATGCCAACTCAAGAGGAGGCATCTGAATATTTCTTGAAAACCAAACAGGAGCAGCTTGGTTACTTGATAGCATCATCTCTGAGGATTGAGAAGGGGTTGGCCACCCTAACTCAAAACCAGGAGAGCCTGGAAAGAATCATGGAACAAAAATTCTATGATCTAGATGTCAAGGTAACTGAGATTCAGTCAGTTGTGGAGCAGTTGTAGGAAGACATGCAGGAGAGGAAGGGCAAGCCTACCACCAATGTGTTTGCCAGAGTGCCCAGAGCCCAGAGGTCAGCTGCTGTGCCAGTGACAGACACTAGAGCAACATCTTCAGCACCAGCTACTGCCCCTTCAGCTCCAGTGCAACCAGCTTCAGCATCAACTCCAGCACCCTCTACATCAACTGAAGCCTTCGTCCTTGGAGTTATCAGGACACCACCACCAGAAGATCAAGCCTGAGAGTCGATCTATCACTATGCATTTTCTATGAACTTTTTGGCAACTTGTTGCCAAAGGGGGAGAAAAATATATAGATCATAGGCTTCGAGAGAGAGAGTGTTGCTTTTGTTCTCTCTTGCTTTATTTGGTGGTTTTTCAATCTTTGTTTGCTTTTGGTTGAGATACTATGCTTGTGAGACATTGATGATCATGTGTTTGATCATAAGCTACACTTATGCATGCTTGATATTATCCTATCTATCTTATGTGATCACTCACTATGCTTGGTGATGAGTGCATGTATTCATTGTTTATTATTTTGAGCGCTCCACCAAGATGTATGTGACATGGAAGAGTAACCCATGAGCCTAATTCATTGTGCATTTGCAGTCCAAAGCAAATCTAAAACTATGCACAAATTTAGGGGGAGCTCTTGCTTATCACATACTTCTCAAAGCGACGATGTTATTTAAATTTTATTATCATTTGTCGAAGCTTTGATCTATATGTTGTCATCAATTACCAAAAAGGGGGAGATTGAAAGTGCAACTATCCCTAGGTGGTTTTGGTAATTCATAACAACATATAGCTCATTGAGCTAATGCTATTCCAAGACTATTATTTCAGGAAAGCTCAATGAATGGCATGGCATGGATGATGAAAGTGGATCCCTCAAAATACTAAGGACAAAGGATTGGCTCAAGCTCAAAAGCTCAAGACTCTTCATTTTACATTTTAGTGATCCAAGATCACATTGAGTCTATAGGAAAAGCCAATACTATCAAGAAGGGATGAGGTGTTGCTTAATGAGCCTCTTGCTTCATGTGCTTAGTGATATGCTCCAAAACCCTCAACTACTTTCCCACATCCACAAATGACCTAAACCTAAAGCCAAAATCGGTCACACCGATTCTTTCTATCCGGCGCCACCGATTCCAAAAGTCATAGCCACTGCCACAAACCCTAAGCAAATCGGTCTTACCGATAGGGATCTCGGTCTCACCGAGATGGGGTTGCAATCTCTCTGTTTCCCTTCGTAACGTTTCGGTCTAACCGAAGTGAGCGATCGGTCCCACCGAGATTGCAATGTAAACTCTCTGTTTCCTTTTTGTAACATTTCGGTCTCACCGAAAAGAGCAAATCGGTCCCACCGAGTTTACCTGACCAACTCTCTGGAAAGCTTATTACCAAATCGGTCTCACCGAGTTTGTGTAATCGGTCTTACCGAGATTACGTTATGCCCTAACCCTAACCGAATCGGTCTCACCGAGATGCATGTCAGTCCCACCGAAAATCACTAACGGTCACTAGGTTTACTAAATCGGTCCGACCGAGTTTAACGATTCGGTCCCACCGAGTTTGGTAAATTGTGTGTAACGGTTAGATTTTGTGTGGAGGCTATATATACCCCTCCACCTCCTCTTCATTCGTGGAGAGAGCCATCAGACTAAACCTACACTTCCAACTTACCATTTCTGAGAGAGAACCACCTACTCATGTGTTGAGGCCAAGATATTCCATTCCTACCATATGAATCTTGATCTCTAGCCTTCCCCAAGTTGCTTTCCACTCAAACCCTCTTTCCACCAGATCCAAATCCTATGAGAGAGAGTTGAGTGTTGGGGAGACTATCATTTGAAGCACAAGAGCAAGGAGTTCATCATCAACGCACCATTTGTTACTTCTTGGAGAGTGGTGTCTCCTAGATTGGCTAGGTGTCACTTGGGAGCCTCCGACAAGATTGTGGAGTTGAACCAAGGAGTTTGTAAGGGCAAGGAGATCGCCTACTTCGTGAAGATCTACCGCTAGTGAGGCAAGTCCTTCGTGGGCGACGACCATGGTGGGATAGACAAGGTTGCTACTTCGTGGACCCTTCGTGGGTGGAGCCCTCCGTGGACTCGCGCAGCCGTTACCCTTCGTGGGTTGAAGTCTCCATCAACGTGGATGTACGATAGCACCACCTATCGGAACCACGCGAAAAACATCTGTGTCTCCAATTGCGTTTGAATCCTCCAAACCCTTCCCTTTACTTTATTGCAAGTTGCATGCTTTAATTTCCACTGCCTATATACTCTTTGCATGCTTGCTTGAATTGTGTGATGATTGCTTGACTTGTCCTAAGATAGCTAAAATCTGCCAAACTCTAAAATTGGGAAAAGGTTAAGTTTTTAATTGGTCAAGTAGTCTAATCACCCCCCACCCTCTAGACTTACTTCAAGGTCCTACATATTATGATAGTTTTGATGATAGTAGCAATAGCAACCAAGGTTGTTAGAATCGTGATTCTAAATCGGATCGGAGCCCTGATGGTTCGATCGTAAATCATAGAATCTTCACTATCAGCATCGTAGAAACGTAGATTCTAGAGAATTAAATCGTAGAATCAGAGGGTTAGTTTGGATAGTAAAGTCATAGAATCGTACAATAGAATCGCAATTCTGGCAACCTTGGTAGCAACGGTAATGGTAACAGTGATAGCAGTGATATTGTAGCAGTAACGATAGCAGTAGCAGTAGTAGTAACTTAGCAAGAACAATATAAGATAAATTCGTAGGCATTGGATCGGTAACTCATTGGATGATATTCATCATGAGACCGTTATAACCTAGGGCGATACGGCACTAGCTCCAGTTCATAAATATAATGTAGGCATGTATTCCGTAAATAGTCATACGTGCTTATGGAAAGATCTTGCATGACATCTTTTGTCCTACCCTCCCGTGGCAGCAGGGTCCTGTTGGAAACTAAGGGATATTAAGGCCTCCTTTTAATAGAGAACTGGAACAAAGCATTAGCACACGGTGAATACATGAACTCCTCAAACTACGGTCATCACCGGGAGTGGTCCCAACTATTGTCAATCCGGGGTTGTCGGATCATAACACGTAGTAGGTGACTATAACTTGCAAGATCAGATCTAGAACATGGATATAATGGTGATAACATAAACGGTTCAGATCTGAAATCATGGCACCCGGGCCCAAAGTGACAAGCATTAAGCATGGCAAAGTCATAGCAACATCAATCTCAGAACACAATGGATACTAGGGATCAGGCCCTAACAAAACTAACTCGATTACATGATGAATCTCGTCCAACCCCTCACCTACCAGCAAGCCTACGAAGGAATTACTCACTCCTGGTGGGGAGCATCATGGAATTGGTGATGGAGATGTGTTGGTGATGACGAAGATCGAAGATCCCCCTCTCCGGAGCCCCCAAACAGACTCCAGATCTGGCCTCTTGATGAAGAACAGGAGACGGTGACGACTCTGTCTCGTGAAACGTGATAATTCTTTCTCCCTGATTTTTTTTCTGAAATAATGTGATTTTATAGCGTCGGTTTGAGGGTCGGCGTGGCCACCATGTGGGCAGCACCCACCTGGGCGCGCCTGAGGGGGCAGGCGCACCCTAGTGTGTTGTGCCCACACAGGTGCCCCCCTCAGGTACCTCTTGGCTCCATAAATTCTCTTTATTTATATAAAAAATCCTCGCAAAGTTTCGTTCCATTCCGAGAACTTTTTTTTCTGCACAAAAATAACAACATGGTAGTTCTGCTAAAAACAGGGTCAGTCTGGGGTTAGTTTCATTAAAATGATGCAAATTAGAGTCCAAAACAAGAGGAGAAGCGTTAGGAAAAGTAGATACGTTGGAGACGTATCAACCAACCGCGTGCGTAACCATGACGGTCTCTTTTCGAGCGGGTCGAGAAGAGAACACTGTGGGGTTATGTTTGAACGTAAGTAGTTCAGGATCACTTAGTGATCATTACTAGTTTGCGAACGTTGTGTAGCTTCTCATCTTACTCTTGTACTCGTAAGTTAGCCATCGTACAATGCTTAGCCGCTTGCTGCAACCTCACCACTTTTCCATTCCATTCCCCTTAAGACTTGCTAGTCTTGATACCCATGGTAATGGGATTGCTGAGTCCTCGTGGCTCACACATTACTACAACAACAGTTGCAGGTACAGGTAATGCGATGACCTGACGTGAGAGCGATGCTTCCTTGTTTTGGAGTTCTTCTTCTGCTTCTTCTTCGATTGAGAGATAGGTTCCTGGTCGGCAGCCTGGGCTAGCAGGGTGGATGTCCTTTAAGTTTCTATTTGTGTTTCATCTGTAGTTAGATGTTGCTCTTATGTATAGTGTTGTTTATTCCTATGGAATCTGTATGCCTTTTGTATGTTTCCCCATCCATTATGTAAGGGTACGATGATATTATATCCACCTTGCAAAGTGTTTCAATATGCGGCTCTATCCTTGGTGGGACCTTCGAGTTCCTCTCGGATAGGATTGCATATTGAGCATGACAAGTAATTTCCATGTGTCCTCGGGAGCACTTTGCTTTATATAAGAGTTCGTCCAGGTTATCCTTTGCTACAAAAAGGGTTTGTCCACCTTGTTGCACCTTTGCTATACTTGTTACTTAGCCGTTACGAATTATCTTATCACAAAACTATCTATTACCGATAATTTCAGTGCCTGCAGAAAATACCTTGCTAAAAACCGCTTGTCATTTCCTTCTGCTCCTCGTTGGGTTCGACACTCTTGCTTATCATAAGGACTACGATTGATCCCCTATATTTGTGAGTCATCTTAGCGGGCGCCAAATCTGGGGCGGAGGGACGGCGGGAAAGGGGAGTAGCGCGGCTGCCGGCAGGAGCTGCCATGGCGTGGTGCTCGTGTGAGGAAAAAACGGAGTGGGGCGATATGTGAAAGGAGAAGGAAGCAACCGAAGGAAGGAAGGGAAAGGAGGATAGGGAGAAGTGTGGCCGGTCCTAGTGGAGCTCTGGTGAGGTCGCGCGGGGCTTGGCGAGGCCCTCGGGCGGAGGCAGTTGCTTCTATCATGGTTGGATCGAGCGCTGATAGAGGTTGCGGGAGGTGAGGCTAGGGTGCTGGAAGCCTCCTGGGTCATCAAATCTAGGATCCAGTGGTCCAGATCAAGTAGGAAGTGGCTGTGGTGGTTGTCTGGATCTGAAGAGAGGAGGGAGGAGGTTGCACGATCGGGGGAGGGGATCCTGAGGCAATCAAGTGGTGGCGGCTGCGAGGTTGGGGTAGCTAGGATTTTCCAAACAGGAGGGCTATGCCTTCCTTTTATAGGCAAGGGGGCTAGGTTTAGGGGTTTGGGTGGTTTCCGAGCTCTCCGATCATGATCCAACGGTTCAGGGCAGAGGGGTAGGCTAGGTGGGTGTGGTGGGCAGTGTAGGAGGCCTTGGGCTGAGAAGAGAGGAAAGAAGCGGCCCGGCAATAGGCTTTTGCAACACCAAAAACGTCCGATGATTAGACCTGCTATAGTGCCGCTATGGTTTTAAAAGTTGGGCTATCAAACGACCTTCGAATATGACGAAATTTGGCAGGCGGTCTACCTACAATATAACAAGACTGCACGCTAACTTTCACCCTATTCCGAGAACATTTTTATCCCACTTAGAAAATAATTTTCCGGAGATGATGCGGGCGCGCGCGAGTATGGTTGGTGTGGAAACGGTCAACAAAGAGGACGGAGAGAACCGGCCACCACGAACGGATGCAAGTTTGAAAAAAAATGATGGCACGGAGTGCTGATGCAATGCGAATGATGTGATGATGAATGCAACAAACAGATAAATCACAATGATGAATGCAACAACAGATAAATCACATAGTGAAGCTAAAAATACATGGAAGGCATCTGGAGCGCCAGTCTCGGGCTGTTACATGGAGTTAGGGGAAAGATGGTGGAGTTGGAGGCCGTAGAAGTGCAATAAACCCCTGAAGAAAGGATGAATTGGAAACCCCAAACCCCTGAGCAAAAAGGGGACGAAACATACCCTATCGTGCTTTTCGAGCCTTAGGTGAGGATCCTAGGAGAAATCGACATTTATAGCAACCAGTCCCGATCGAGGAAAGGCCACATGCGGGGGAGGCAAATAACCGAACTCCGCGAGGCGATCTATTTGGCCTTGAGCCACGGTGCAAAAATTTTCACTCTCCCTCGAGGAGGCAGTTGGATCGTCAGGACGAACCGGCGGCAGGAGCCATGGAAGCGGATCTCTCGATACGATGAAGGCCAACAAAATTGCTTGGTGAAGAGCATAGGCGAGAGACAACTTGACGGCGGGGGATTTGAAATCGCCCTGAATGGTTCCCTCGTCCTTTTATGTGAGAAATTTGGGAAACTCATGATCGGACATTTGAGTCCTAGGGCGTAATGTGATGCCCCGAGGCCGATGCTCCAGTTGCCTTCCATTTATTTTTTCGTTGTCATCATGTGTTTTAATTGTTTGTTGCCATGATCATGATGAGTGCCATTATCATATTTTGCTTCTTGCATCATGTTCATTATTAATTATATTTTGCCATCCTTGTTGTTGCCATGATCATCTTGCTTTGTTATATGCTTCATGATTTTGATGTGCCTCTTGTCATTTTATTGCATTGCATCATGATCATCATGCCTTGATTTGCATATTTAAGTTTTGTCATGTGATCTTTTGTGAACCCCTCTTCTTCTTATATCCACCTCATTTTTTTACCATGCACATACCAGCAACCAATTCATCAAGTTCACCCAAGTTTCTATCCCATCCAAACATCTCCTTTTTTTTCTTTATCCCATTTTTTTCTTGTGACATATTTCCTCATCGGGAAAATGTTCAACCTTTCCTATAAATCCTAAATAATGCCAAGACCACCTCCTCCAATTTTCAGGTCTTCTGGAAGTGTTTTAGTTGGGCTAAGGATTTATTCGAGTTTGAGTTATTGTCAAACTTGCTTGAATTTTCAGTCTCTAAAAATTCACAGAGCATTTTATTAAAAATGTGCATATTTCCAGGACTCCACACATATATTCTTATCTGTCTAATTCCATTCATGCCCTTCTATTTTTTTTCCTCCAAGTGTTTTTTGTTATGGAAAATGAAAAAGGAAAGAATATGGAGGGATAGGGAGAGAGCACAGTGCCTCAGCCCAGCCATGGTCCAACGCAGCAACTTACTCCCTTAGATGCAGCCCAGCCGAGCCCACCAGCACCAGCGCCCTTGTTCTTCTTCTTCTCTCCTGTATGGCAGTGCATCCAAGAACTCCACGTCGGCAGTCGGCTTGATTTGATGGCCGGGACAGCCTCCCTACATCCTATAAATCATGCCCTGATGCCCTAGGGTCTCTCCTCTATCCATTCCTCCCTGCTCCTCATCTAGCCGCCCCAAGGTAAGCCACTCCGAGCCATAGCCCGTGCCAATGCCATGCTCGATCTCTACTCCGGCGCGATCAAGATCGATGCCGTCGTCTTCTTCCTCGGGGAGCGACGCACACATCCCCGACTTCGTCCTCGACTCTGCGGCAAGTACCTAGAGCCCTGGATCAGCTTCCTCCTTGATGTCTTCTTCCCCTTCTTCATCTTTTGTTGGCCCAGTCCTGACACCGAGTACTTTCAGCAACGGCGATACGACCGACGACGAACAACGAGGACGAACGAAGCAACGCTGACTTAAACCGCTCATTGCCGATGCAATCCCGTCGAGTTACTCTTTCACGAGATGCAACGCACCACAAGGAAGTTGGCCTCCAATCCAATCTCACGTGCAAAGCTAGCTCAACCTCAACTTCATCAATCTGGTGCAGAACGGCTACTACGTAGTAGTACTAATAGCTGAAGCTAGCTCACAACGATAAGTCGATCGATTCTAGCCGGAGACACACGTACGCGAATATAATTTGGATGGCCACAAGGGCGTGTCGCTCCTGTCTTGATTTGTATTGACTTCACAAATCCACGGTTGTACAAATATTACAGGGGTATGAGTATATATAGGAGTAAAGCTAACTAGCCTAACCCAATACGACTCGGTGTCTTGTTCACGTCCGAGCCGGACTGTGACTACGTGGTACTCTATTGCTCAACTGTGAGTACTTTGCTCTTCTTGCTTGGCTCAAGACGAGGTTTCGTTGAAGCATCAATTGGATTGCAATCTTTCATGCCATAGCTTCCAAGTACCTTTCTTGTGTATGCCTCCAGGCATAGTGTGACCCCCTTCGTCTTTTGATGTACCTCTATACCAGGGTAGCAGCTCAAAAGACATAGATTATCCATCTTGAAAAGCTCTTTTATATGTAGCTTGAACTTTGCAATCACCTCTTCATCTGCTCCAATAATCAATAGGTCGTCGACGTAGATGCCAACTAGTAGACGATCTCTTCCTTCACCTTGCTTGTACATTGTATGCTTTAGTGGGGCCTTCTCAAATCCAAGAGAAATCATCGTCTCATCAAGTTTGATGTTCCACTCCCGAGGACCTTGTCGTAACATGTACAAGTCCTTGTGTAGCTTCAGTACCTTGTGTTCTTCTCCCTCTTCAATGAAACCCGGTGGTTGATTCACATACACATCTCCTTCTATCTCGCCGTTCAAAAGTACGGATTTTACATCCATGTGATGTACCTTCCATGATTTCTGAGCTGGGAGAGCGATGAGTAATCTCACCGACATCATCTTTGCAATGGGAACAAATATTTCTTTGAAGTCCATACTTTCCTCTTGCAATTACCCTTTGGCCACAAGCCTCGTGTTGTGCTTCATGCACCCTTCAACATATTTCCTGACCTTAAACTCCCACTTGAGCTCTATAGCTTTTTCATTCTTGGGAAAATCCACAAGCTTTCATGAATTATTGTTATGGATCGACCCCAACTCTTCTTCCATGGCACGACGCCAACACTCTTCAAAATTTTCTGATTCCTCGATGTGCAAACATCGTTGCCCTTTACTCTTCATCTTCACTGAACTTATTTGAAGCGCTTCTTCTGAAGAGAGGTCCAATGACCGTCGTTCTAGTGCTGCCGGAGAAGGAACACTTGCGTTTGAACTTGCCAAAGTTTGTGTTTCTGGCAATGTTGTAGCTTCTAAACTGCTTTCTAGACTCTGCCTTAGTCCGTTTGGAGAGCGTACAATACTAGCTGCGCTGCTCCTTATTTCTGGCATATTTCCTTTTGCTGGACCTTGCTCAACTTCTATCCCATCCACTAGGCCATCACGTGGCTTCCTGGACGGAGTTGTTTTCCGCAGCTTGTAGTGGCCAGATTGGCACAAGTCCATGCAACAGCTTCGTTGCTGCTGCTGCCTATGTACATGCATGGCCCCTCATCGGAGGCCTGCTTGTATGCGGCACGCGTGCTTTTCATTGCATCACTTGACACCGTGTATGCGTCATGCTCATCTCGCCCGAGTGCAGCTTGCCGCATATCATGGTCATCTCGCACCACAACTTTGCCTATTCTCAGAATTTCAGAACTGCTCTTTCGACCATTGCTGGCCTCTCTCGGAGGCGCCGCACAATGACTGCTTCTTCATGGCCGCGCACACGCAGCTATCGCCGCATCCGCTCCAGCAAAGTTGTCACTTACATCCATAGCACTGACATAAGTTTCGAAATCACTCCCCACATTTGTAGCTTCGACACAGGTTTCCGAACCACGATGATTATGGCAAACTTTTTCTTCCACAAGTTCGACAATTTCTTTAGTCAACACTTGAGAGTCTGGATCCTTCTCGTCCACTAGTTTACACATCAACATCATGTCACCATCATCTCCTTGCTGGGCAATGAACGCCTTCTGCTTCGGTGCTTCCTCGCAGTCAGCCTTGAAGTGACCGAGAAGGCCACAGTTATAACACCTTACTTTCCTGATGTCAAATTTTCTCCTCGGTGGTGGTGCAGCCTCATCCTCTGAGTCGTCTTCTGAGTCCGTGATGTTCTTTCTCACCGAACGCTGCTTCCCCTTCTTCTTGCTGTTGCCTGTGGATACGCTTCGCTTTTCCGGGGGCGATTCATTGGCCTTTGTGAGCATCACAAGCTCGTCGTTCCTCCCGTCCTCAAGATTGTACCGCATACGCTCATCGTGAGCCTTGTACCGTCCGACGAGATCATCAACGGAGAGAGTCACAAGATAGACGCACTGCTCGATTGCCGTGACAATTTGTAGGTATCGGTGAGGGGCCGCGCGCAAGAACCGCCAGACAAGCAAGGCCTCCGTGAGGTTTTCTCCAAGCGTGTGAATCCGATTGACGAGAGTAGACACCCGTGAAGCGAACACGTCCACAGACTCATTGTCGCCCATGACCAAAGTCTCATAGTTCCTTAGGAGAGTTTGGAGATTGGCTTGCTTAACGCGGGTGTGTCCCTTGAACATGAGCTTCAAAGTATCCCACACCTCCTTTGTTGTTGCTTTGGCGATCAGGTGTTGTAGGACATCCATCGGCGTCACCGAGTAAATCACCGACGCCGCCTGCCGATCCTTCCGGTGCTCGGCTCCCTCCTTTTTGAACGCGTCGCCTCTTGGATCGATCGCGTCCCGTAGCTCGTTGGCGCGGAGACCACACTCCATGAGGGCCTTCCAGACCCTGAAGTTCTCGTGATCAAACCGTGGTTATAATGAACTCGCTAGAGCAGCAATTACTTTAGCCGCACCAGAGTACTCCACCAGCTGCTTGGTCTTCTCATCGTCCGACATGATCTCCTGTTACTAGAAGATCAACCTTGCTCTGATACCAATTGTTGGTCCAGTCCCGACGCCGAGTACTTCCGGCGACGGCAATACAACGACCGACGACGAACGAAGCAACGCTGACTTGAACTGCTCCTTGCCGATGCAATCCCGTCGAGTTACTCTTTCAGCGAGATGCAACGCACCACAAGGAAGCTGGCCTCCAATCCAATCTCACGTACAAAGCTAGCTCAACCTCAACTTCATCGATCTGGTGTAGAACGGCTACAATTTTTTGAAACGGAGGCAAAAGTTTTGCCTCATCAATTAATTAAGAAGAAGAGAATTGCCTGGTTAATTAATGGAAAACCGAGTGAAAACCGATACATATAAACCACATGCGGACTACTCGCTAATAAAGAAACTCGATGACCCCCCGATCAACCCGACAAACATACATAACACGGAACAACCATGATCCATCGCACTTCTACGTCGCAATGAAACTCCCAACGAAACTAAGGTTGAATACAACGGACACCACCCAATCCACGAAGACGAGCCAATCGAAGATGGTGATCGAAGAGACTGAGTATCATCCATTAAGCAGTCGTGGACGCCTTACCAATGGCGCCACTCTTCTTGCCTATGCTCCTGAGAGCCTTCTTCACCTTCTTGATTTTTCCCGTAGAAACCTCCTCCACTAGGAGGCCGACAATCGCCTTGCCAGACCCCGAGCTAGCTGCCTCCAAACCAGCGAGCAAGCGGCAAAGCTTTTTCGCGAAGACCACCTCATCAATACGTGCCATCATACTTTCATGGTCAAAGATGGGCGATCTGATGGTCTTCAACGCCTCAGAATTAGGTGCCAAAGCACCTACCTCATCAACCTCGGCACCCCCAGATGCCACCTGGCCAACACCCACAGGTGGGACAACAATAGCAGCATCCAAACCCCCATAGTCCACAAAGGTGATCAGCTGATTGGGCTCCAACGACGGCGGTGAGGTCGCAGTCGGCATAGCCAAGGCCCCTCCAAGCGAGTCCATCTCCTTAGGAAGCACCATCGAAATAGGCGAAGTGGGCTCCTCATAAAGCTTCTGCAGCTCAGGCATAATCTGCAGCACCGAAGCAACGACCTCAACAACGGTTTCACGCTCAGAAGCAATCGGCATGACAGGCAGCGATGACGGGCAGGATGTAGCACGAGGGGAGAGATCTCCATACATGCCTACTTTCCCATCGGCAGAACCATTGTGGATCTCGGGCAACAGGGACACAACGGGCACAACCTGGAGTTGGCGAGAGCAGCCTCTGCACTTGCAAACACTCCCAACTCGCGTAATGTAGTTGCGAAGCTCAGCGCGGAGTAGCTCGGTCTGCTCCACAAGGACGGGCTGCAATGCTACATCGACCGGTGTTGCATCGACATCTGATGCAGGCGCTGGGGTGGATGGTGGAGCAGCATGTTGCAGTGTCGTAGTCCGGTCGGTGCGGTGCTGTGCACGATAGAAACGCACTTTGTGGCCAAATCGGAGGCATCCCATGCACCGGAATGGGTCCCTGCACTCACGAGCACAATGACCCTTGGAGAGGCACCGGAAGCAACGGTCTCTCAGCCATGCCGGGGGAGCTGGCCGAGCTATGGACGCAGAGTCACGGCAGGGCACGCGAGGCGACGAGCGACGCCCCGATACAAGGTGTCATCCATCCAGAAGATCCCTAGAACGCACGGGCACGCCGCACACTGGAACACCATGTGTTGCATCCCGATCGAAGCAGCCACGCCAATCACCCCAACTTGAACGTGTGGGAGGCATGCTGTCCCCTTGGACGGCGTCACCTGGCAGCGGCAACGACATCCGAGAAGGAATGGCCGGCGCCAGAGGGGTCGATAGCTTGCTGAGAGAAGAGGTCGCCGGGGCGGTGGTAACAAGATCCGGCTCCCCTTGGACCAGATGCAGGGGACTAGTGGCTGGCTCGGCCGCCATATTAGGACCTGGCAGGGGTGGATGCGGCGCCAGGCAGACAGTGAAGGCGTCGACCAGAGGAGCGGAGAGTGGCGGGGTCGTAGATGTCGCTGTGGCGGGCTTGGCGAGGTGAGGTGTCCACCGGCCACCCACAGATGGGTCGGACCAGTACGTAGTAGTACTAATAGCCGAAGCTAGCTAACAACAATAAGTCGATCGATTCTAGCCGGAGACACACGTACGCGAATATAATTTGGATGGCCATAGGGGCGTGTCGCTCCTGTCTTGATTTGTATTGACTTCACAAATCCACGGTTGTACAAATATTATAGGGTTATGAGTATATATAGGAGTAAAGCTAACTAGCCTAAGAGCATTACTAGTAAAGCCCTCAAACCCTCAAACCCCTAAAAATAACCGCTTTTTTACAATTTTCACGAAAAAAACACCGTGGACTAGAACCTCTAAACCCTCAAACCCGTAAAAAATATTTAGAGGTCCAACCCTCAAACCAGTTTGCAATCTGTAGAAGTAGGGGTTGAGAGGAAAATCGCCCCCCAACCCGCACTCCTCCTCCTCGCTCGCTCCTCGCTCGCGCGGGAGCAAACTGCTCCTCCTCCCGGGCTCCTCCTTCCGCCGCCTCCTGCCGCGCCGGCCATGGAGGGCCCCGCCGCCACCGTGCCTGCCCCGGCCGCTCCGGCCTCCTCGCCAGCCCCAGTGCCCGCCCCCGCCCCCGCCTCTGCCCCCGCCCACCAGACCATGGCCGACGTGGTGGCGGTGACCCACGTCGTGGCCAAGCGGCGGCGGGCGGGCCTCGCAGCGCCTCCTCCCGCCTCCCCGGCTCCCGCCCCGGCCCCCGTCCCCACCCCCGCCGCCGCCGCCGCGCCCGCCCCCAAGAAGAGCCGGCCGAAGGCGGCCGGCCGTGGGCCTCGAGGGGCTTCCTCCAAGGTCGACGGCTCATCCCCGGCCGTGAAGAAGCCGCGGAAGAAGCCCGCCCCCGTGGCCGCGGCCCCGCCCGCCGCCATCGCCGAACCTCCTCCCGCCGTGCACGAGGTGTTCGAGGAAATGGCAACCCCATCCTCGTTCATGGACCTCCTACAAAACGCGGAGGTGGACCTCAGAGCTCCGCCTCTAGACCCCTTTAGGGTTGGTGACAACTTGGAGGAAAAGGAGGAAGATGAGGAGGATGAAGGGGAGAAGGTGGCCGAGATAGGGGAGGAGGCATTCACCGCCGCTTCCCGCCCACACGCGCGGTCGACAAACTACACCGAGGCGGAAGATGTCCTCTTGGTTCGTGCTTGGGCAGCTGTGGGAATGGATGCAACCACCGGCACCGATCAAACCGGTAAACTGTATTGGCAAAGGATCGAGGACGTCTATTGCAGGATCAAGCCGAAGAATAGTGGGTTCATCCATCGCACTTTCCGGTCGCTTCAAGGCCGTTGGGAGTTGATCAAGCCCGCTTGTGCTCGTTGGAGTGCGGCCATGGACCAAGTGAGGGATGCACCACCTAGTGGAACCGTGGAGAGTGACTATGTGAGTACATATTTCTTCACTATTTTGATTATGTGTGTGCACTATGCTATTGGTGAGTTCTTATGTGATTTATGTGTGGTTGATAGGAGACAATTGCCGGCATGAGGTACATGGAGATGGCCGCTTCCAAGGGCAAGGCATTCCCATTTAAGCATGTTTGGTCAATTCTTCAAACCTTTGACAAGTGGAAGTTGAGGGATCAAGAGACCGCACCCAAGAAGTCGGCAATGCTAAGGATGGATGATGGTGAGGATGAGGAGGAGAGGAACTTGGGCAAGCCCGAGGGAACCAAGAAGGGCAAGCTAAGGGTGAAGATGGAAGAAGAGGCGTCAAGCCTAAGGGAGAAGATGGACCACATGATGAAGGCAAGAGAGGAATTGACAACGAAGACATTGGAGACGAAGCTTCTTATCACCGAGAAGAAGAAAGAGGTCAAGCTTGCACAAGTTGAAGCAAAGCGTGAAGAAGCAAAGCGCAAGGCCGAGTTGGAGGAGAGGATGATCAAGCTCAAAGAGGCAAAGGTATGGAAAGAACTCATGGTGGAAGAGAAAGAGCACATGATGATGTCCAAGAAGGACATGGATCAAGACCAATTGCAATGGTGGAAGGACTACAAGGAGGACATCGCGGAGAGGAAGAGGATGTTCCGTGTTGCGTCCTCTACTTTTCGAGGTGACACTCCGATGAGTAGTTGTGGTGATGGCGGTGTGTACGACTCCACCGGTGTCCATGGAGATGCTTGATGGAGCCCGCTTGTGGTCTAGGAGATGGCGCCGAGGTGCAACTTTTTGGTGATGGTGCCGATGAGAGGAGGAAGATGATGATTTTGTGATGTAAACTATTAAACCATGCATCAATGATTGTCATTTGGTAGTTTGTTTGGAAGTTGATTATGTTCTTGTTGTCATAAATTGTGAGATGTCAAATGATAGATTTAAAGGTTGGGGTCGAGGCAAAGACTAGAACCCTCAAATCCAATCCTTAAAGCAGTTTAAGGGTTGGGTTTGAGGGTTCTAGTATTTGCCCCTGTTTTTTAACCCTTAAAAATGTCAAAAGGTGGCACTTCTCAACCCTTAAAACTACTTTAAGGATTTGAGGGTTTGAGGTTCTACTAGTAATGCTCTAACCCAATACGATTCGGTGTCTTGTTCACGTACGAGCCAGACTGTGACTACGTGGTTAATTCCAACATCTTCATCATGCACCTGTACGTGCCCGACAATCAGCGCCTCTACCATCTCCTCTGCTACCCTGGAGATCGGCAAACCCACGATGATGCTCCGCTCCTTCTCCCGTTTTTCTTGCTCCGTTCCCTATGCTGTAGTCGCCCCCTTCGCGAATAGGAGCTCCGGCCATCATGACCTGCCATGGTAGCGAGCTGAAACTCGTACCTTCTCCTCCGTTTGGACCCTTGCGCACGAGGCACACCCACACCACACGTGCACGCAGCAGCTGCAACACTCGCCCGCCTATGCACCCTCTCGTCTTGCACGCACACCTGCTCGCCCTTGCCTCAGTTAGCCAGCGTCGAGATGGGCCGAGACGAGAACGAGCGCGTGCTCACTCCGCTGCACTCACCACGGCCCTTGCTCCACTGCTCACGCACACACACGACACCGGCTAGCAGCAGCTGTTTGCTCCCACGCCCTTGCAGCCTCAGTGTGCTCCCTATTCTGCACTCCCGCTGCTGCATCCTGAGCCCTGTTGCGCCGCCGTTGCTCACTGGCGTCATCGCCTTCTTCTCTGTCAACAAAGAGGAAGCCAGCTTCCGCTTTGACTGGTTCAAGAGGATCTCTGCCTCACCTGTGTCAAACACCCCTGGCCTATCTCAGTGACGCAAGCATTTCATTCCTACACCAGTGACCCGGGTTCGATTCCCCATAGCCTCTATCCATACTACCTTTTCTTTCTATCTTTTTCCTCTCTATGACAGTGGGACTCCAGTTGTCAGCCTCTCTGTGTACACACCTCTCCAAACCCACACTCCTGCCACCTCAGCACCCGGGCCCCCTCGTCATTGACTGTGGCTGGCCCAGTCCGTGTCCCCTATTGTTTTCCTTCATTTTTTCTGTTTCGCATATTCACAAAATGCCATGATATTAAAATGCTAATAACTATTTAACTGTGCATCCAAATAAAACATGTCCTATATGTAAAATGCATAGAATTTCTTGTAGTTTCACAATTTGCAACTTTAGTCCATGTTAAAAATATTTAAATTTGCTGTTTGATTAAATTTGCATTAATGGCATGTAAAAATGATTTATTTCGTAACTAAATAACTGTAGCTCCGAATTAAATGAACTTTGTATGTAAATGGGGTAAAAATGCATAGATTAGCATGGTGCATCTACGTTGAATGTTTAACAACAGTAAAATTATGTTTTAGGAAGAACAGTACCAATTTCGAATTTTGCATATGGGGAATTTTTGGAATTGACATATGTTGATTCTGGCCTCATTTAAACTTGCTTTGATGTGGGCTATTTCATTCATCATCTCTTGCCACGAGTAAAAACATGTAAACATGTCATGCATCATGCTTGGTTGTGCATCATGTCATGTTATGCTTGTTTGTTTACAATGTTGTTTGCTTCTTTCCAGTTGTGCTTCTTCTCGATAGTTTCGGTTACGTTGCGATTGTGAGGATCCGTTCGACTATGATGGTATATCTACTTCCTTGACTCGATCTTCTTCCGAGCGGGATTTTAGGCAAGATGTCCATTACCCTGGATATCACTACTATCTTTGCTTTGTTATTTGTCTCGATGCTATCGCTATGTCGCGTTACCCACCACTTGTTTGTCAAACCTCCCAAATTTTCATGATAAGCTCTAACATTTTCCACCATCCCAACAAACCGTTGATTGGCTATGTTAATGCTTTGCTCAGCCCCTCTTATAGCGTTGCTAGTTGCAGGTTGTTCCATGTTGGGACATGGATATCATGAGATATCACAATATCTCTTATTTAATTAATCCATATATATATACTTGGTGAAGGGTGGAAGGCTCGGCCTTTTGCCTGGTGTTTTGCTCCACTCTTGCCGCCCTAGTTTTTGTCATACTGGTGTTATGTTCCTTGATTTACGTTCCTAACACGGTCGGGGTTTATGGGCCCCCCTTGACAGTTCGCTTTGAATAAAACTCCTCCAGCAAGGTCCAACATTGGTTTTAACATTTGCCCAACATAATAATATATCTGATAATAAATTTGACGCATAGGGAGTTAGCGCTATCCAAGGTTCGTTATTCAACATAATACGGGGGGGCAGTGCTGATGGTGCTAGTTCAAACTAGAGTACTGTGCGGGCTATCTGGGGCAACCTGGGACGTTTGTTATTGTACGTGTAGCTCATCCGCCGCATCCTGAGAACGAGATACGCGTCTCCTATCGAGATCGTCGACACGTCGGGGGTTCTTGCTGGACTTGTTTTACCATTGTCGAAATGTCTTGTGCACCAGGATTCCAAGCTTGACCGAGTTGTCCCGAGATGGAGGTTTTTCCTCCGGGCATCATGAGAGTTTATGATGGACTAAGTTGGGACACCCCTGCAGGGTTAAATCTTTTCGAGAGTCGTGCCCATGGTTATGTGGCGACTTGGAAATTTAAAATATCTGGTTGTAGAGAACTTGACACCAAATCCAAAAAGAAATACACCAACCGCGTGCATAACCATGACTGTCTCTTTTCGAGTGGGTTCGAGAAGAGAACACGGTGGGGTTATGTTTGACTCGTAAGTAGGTCAGGATCACTTATTGATCATTACTAGTTTGTCACCGTTATGCGCAGTTACTCTTCTTACTCTTGTACTCGTAAGTTAGCCATCATACAATGCTTAGTGCTTGCTGGAACCTCACCACTTATCCATTCCATACCCATTAAGCTTTGCTAGTCTTGATACCCATGGTAATGGGATTGTTGAGTCCTCGTGGCTCACAGATTATTACAACAACAGATACAGTTACAGGTAATGAGATGATATGACGTGAGTGTGATGCTTGCTTGTTTTGAAGTTCTTCTTCTTCTTCTTCTTCTTCTTCTTCTTCTTCTTCTTCTTCTTCTTCTTCTTTGATCGAGGGATAGGTTCCTGGTCGGCAGCTTGGGCTAGCAGGGTGGATGTCATTTGTGTTTTTCATTTGATTTCATCTGTAGTCGGATGCCACTCTTCTGTATGATGTTTGATGTATTCATATGGTGATTGTATGCCTTTGTATGTATCCCAAATTATGTTGTATATGGTACGATGTAATGGTATCCACCTTGCAAAGCGTCTTCGATATGAGGCTCTATCCTTGGTGGGATCTTCGAGTTCCTCTTGGATAGGATCGCATATTGGGAGTGATACGTCTCCAACGTATCTATAATTTTTGATGGTTCCATGCTATTATATTATCCATCTAGGATGTTTTATATGCATTTATATGCTATTTTATATGATTTTTGGGACTAACCTATTAACCTAGATCCTAGTGCCAGTTTCTGTTTTTTCCTTGTTTTTGAGTTTTACAGAAAAAGAATATCAAACGGAGTCCAATTGGCGTGCCAATTTTAGATGATTCTTTATGGACCAAAAGAAGCCCCAGAGTAAAAGAGTTGGGCCAGAAGAGTCCCGGGCTACCCACGAGGGTGGGGCGCACCCACCCCTCCTGGGCGCGCCCCCTATCTTGTGGACGGCTCGGAGACCCCCCTGATGTGAGACCTACGCCAAAAATTCCTATAAATACAGAAACCTCTAGAATATAACCTAGATCGGGAGTTCCGCCGCCGCAAACCTCTGTAGCCACCAAAAACCAATCGGGACCCTATTTCGGCACCCTTTCGGAGGGGGGATCCCTCACCGGTAGCCATCTTCATCATCCCGGCGCTCTCCATGGCGAGGAGGGCGTAGTTCACCCTCAGGGCTGAGGGTATGTACCAGTAGCTATGTGTTTGATCTCTCTCTCTCTCTCTCTCTCTCTCTCTCTCTCTCGTGTTCTTGATTTGGCACGATCTTGATGTATCGCGAGCTTTGCTATTATAGTTGGATCTTATGATGTTTCTCCCCCTCTACTCTCTTGTAATGGATTGAGTTTTCCCTTTGAAGTTATCTTGTCGGATTGAGTCTTAAAGATTTGAGAACACTTGATGTATGTCTTGCATGTGCTTATCTGTGGTGACAATGGGATATTCACGTGATCTACTTGATGTACGTTTTGGTGATCAACTTGCGGGTTTAGTGACCTTGTGAACTTATGCAGAGGGGTTGGCACACGTTTTCGTCTAGACTCTTCGGTAGAAACTTTGGGGCACTCTTTGAAGTACTTTGTGTTGGTTGAATAGATGAATCTGGGATTGTGTGATGCATATCGTATAATCATACCCACGGATACTTGAGGTGACATTGGAGTATCTAGGTGACACTAGGGTTTTGGTTGATGTAACGCCCCAGATACAACTTTCCATATTCGTAACTCCAACTCTTGCCTTTTCCGGAGATGCGATATGATATTTCCTCCGTGGTTGGGTTTTGTCTGTTGTTTTGCATTTTGTTCTTGTCTTGCATCTCGTCTCATAGCATCATGCGCATTGCATCGGCATCGTTTTCATAAAACTTGCATCCGTTCGTATTCCGCCGGTTCTCTCCGTTGTCCGTTCTGAGCCCAACCACACTTGCACGCGCCCGCGGCACCTCCGAAATATTATTTTATAAGTGGCATAAAAATGTTCTCGGAATGGGATGCAACTTGGTGTGCGATCTTATTATAGTGTAGACAGGCCGCCTGTCAAGTTTCGTCGCATTTGGAGTCCGTTTGATAGCCCAACCATTAAAGTTACAGCCGCACTATAGCCGGTCTAGCGTCGGACATTTTTGGTATCCGGAAGCTGCCACCGGGTCGCTCTATTTCTCTCTCTTCTCAGCTCGAGGCATTCTACACAGCCCACCTAGGTCCAACATACCCCTCCTAGCTTCCCCTCTGTCCGGAGCCGTCCGATCCCAATCCGATGATCCAAATGCCCCATCATACCTACCACCTACTATATAAATAGCCCTAACCCTAAAATCTAGGGACTTTGTCCCTTCACCCGCCGCCGCACTCCCCACCAAATCCCCCATCGGGATCCTCCCAGATCCCCTTCGCTCCAACCAGCCATCACCGAAACTTCCTAACCCATCGCTCCACTCCCTTTCTCTCCTCCCTTGGTGCCCGGAGCTCCAGATCGAGATGGGCTCGATCCCAAGTAGCCATCCCCGACGCCGGTCCTCATCTGCATCGCCCCTGCTCGTCTTCATCTCGCACACCGCGTCGCCACTCCTCCTTCGCAAACCCCGAGCGCCCCTTGCGAGCCCTGCTTCCTCGCGCTCCGTCGCCGTCCCGCTCGTCCCAGCCTCCTATACGCTCCAGCCTCGCCGGAGATGAGTGCCCCGTCAGCCCTCTCTCTTTTCCCCCTCTCCATCTCACCGTCTCTCTCTCCAATCTCTCCGCTCTCTCTTCCTTTGCCCACAGGAACCCCATGGACGCCATGTTCGAGCTTCGCCTCACTGCCGTTTTGCACCCGTTCCAGCCGGGAAACGGATGGATCCCTCTTCCCCGTGTTCGTCCTCGCCGCCTCCTGCGCTTCAAGTCCCTCCCGCCGCCGGAGCCCCAAGTCCAGCACCGCCTCGCCCTGCCTTGCAGCGAGCCCCTTCTCGCGTTGACCACCTGCAGCTCGTCTCGAGGACCCCGCGCCAAGTCGCCCGCGCGAGGCCTCCTCTGCCCGAGCATCACCTCTCTCTGTTCACGTCGCCGTCGAGCTCAAGCCGCCTCGCCCGACCTTCCTCATCGCCGTGCCCCTCCTCATCGCCATGGATCCGCGCCAAGCTCCGCCTCCCCGCGTCTCGCCAAGACCCTCTCCACTCGGATCCCGTCGCCGGCTGCCGTTCCCGCTCTCCGTCGCTCTGAACCTGCTGCTGCTGTCGCGGTTCTTCAGTAACGAAGGAGCAGCCCGCTCGCCCGTGCCCGTTGACCGCAAAGCCAGCCAACGCCCCTGGCCCAGCTTCAGCAGCCACGTGGGCCACCAGCAAGTAGGCCCAGCTGTGCCCTGCCGGCCTGCCTCTCCCACCGAGCCGGCCCAAGTGGCCTGGTGAGCAGCCCCGGCCTTTTTCCTCTATTGGGCGTCCGTCCAGATTCAGCCCGTGTGCGTTTTTTTCCCTTAACTGCGATTTAATCAATTTCCAGGGATTTTCAGATTTGCAGAAAAACCCTCCATGTTCATGCATCAACAATTAATTAACCATGCATCGGATTAAAATAAATTATATATGTAAGATGCTTAGAATTTCATCTAGTTTAATATTTTGCCACTTTCATCCCTATTAAAAATGTTTAAATTGTTGTTTGTGTTAATTTGCGAATATGCCATGTTAAAATGATTTATTTCATAACTAAATAACCGTAGCTCCGAATTTAATAAACTTTATATGTAAATGGGGTGGAAAAATGCCTAGTTTAACATGGTGCACTTTATGTTGCTGTTTAACAACATTAAATTGTGTTTAGGGCAGAACAGTACCGAATCTAAAATATGCATATGGGGATTTTCCGAACTTGTTGTTTGTTATTCCGGCCTCATTTGAATTTGCCTAGATAGGTAGTTTCATTATGCTTACCTCTTGCCATGTTAATCAACATTTAATATTGTTGGATACATAACCGAGATCAAACAAAATAATTGCATGTGGTATTTTGTCAATATGCAACTTGTTGCACATTGAGCTCCACTTAACATGTAATGTTGTTTGTTGCACTTTTCCATGCCATGCCTTATTAAACCGGACATGCATCATACTTGTTTGTGCATCATGCCATGTTTATGCTTGTGCATTTACCATGTTGTTTGTTTCTTTCCGGTGTTGCTTCTTAGTTCCCGTAATGTTGCGATTGTGAGGATTCGTTCGACTACGTTCGTCTGTCTTCTTCATGGACTCGTTCTTCTTCCTAGCGGGATTTCAGGCAAGATGACCGTTACCCTGGATCTCACTACTATCATTGCTATGCTAGTTGTTTCGTTCTATCGCTATGTTGCGCTACCTATCACCTGTTTATCGAGCCATCTCATATTGCCATGAACCTCTAACCTTTGACACCTTTCCTATGCAAACCATTGCTTGGCTATGTTACCGCTTTGCTCAGCCCTCTTATAGCGTTGCTAGTTGCAGGTGAAGTTGAAGATTGCTCCATGGTGGACAGGATTTTGTTTGGGATATCACAATATCTCTTATATTATTAATGCATCTATATACTTGGTAAAGGGTGGAAGACTCGGCTTTTTGCCTAGTGTTTTGTTCCACTCTTGCCGCCCTAGTTTCCGTCATACCGGTGTTATGTTCCCGGATTTTGCGTTCCTTACGCGGTCGGGTGATTTATGGGACCCCCTTGACAGTTCGCTTTGAATAAAACTCCTCCGGCAAGGCCCAACCTTGGTTTTACCATTTGCCTCACCACCACCTACCCTTTCACTTGGTTCGGCCAACCCGAGGGTCATCTTTATTTTAGCCCCCCCGGGCTAGTGCTTGTCTAAGTGTTGGTCCGAACTGAGCTGCCTGCGGGGCCACCTCGGGGCAACTTGAGGGTTGGTTTTACTCGTAGCTAGTCTCATCCGGTGTTGCCCTGAGAACGAGATATGTGCAGCTCCTATCGGGATTTGTCGGTGCATCGGGCGGCTTTGCTGGTCTTGTTTTACCATTGTCGAAATGTCTTGTAGACCGGGATTCCGAGTCTGATCGGGTCTTCCTGGGAGAAGGTCTATTCCTTCGTTGATCGCGAGAGCTTGTCATGGGCTAAGTTGGGACACCCCTGCAGGGTATAATCTTTTGAAAGTCATGCCTGCGGTTATAGGCAGATGGGAATTTGTTAATGTCCGGTTGTAGATAACTTGACACCAGATCCGAATTAAAACGCATCAACCGTGTGTGTAGCCGTGATGGTCTCTTCTCGGTGGAGTCCGGGAAGTGAACACGGTTTCTGGGTTATGTTTGACGTAAGTAGGAGTTCAGGATCACTTCTTGATCATTGCTAGCTTCACGACCGTTCTGCTTGCTCTCTTCTCGCTCTTATTTGCGTATGTTAGCCACCATATATGCTTAGTCGCTGCTGCAGCCTCACCACTTTACCCCTTCCTTTCCCTTTAAGCTTTGCTAGTCTTGATACCCATGGTAATGGGATCGTTGACTCCTCGTGGCTCACAGATTACTACAACAATAGTTGCAGGTACAGGTTTTGCGATGATCATGACTCGAGAGCGATGCTTGCTTGCATTGAGTTCTTCTTCTGCTTCTTCGTTCAGGGATAGATTCCAGGTCGGCAGCCTGGGCTAGCAGGGTGGATGTCGTTTGAGTTTATATTTATGTTTCATCCGTAGTCGGATGATGCTCTGATGTATTGTGATGTTGTATTCGTGTGGCATTTTATGCCTCTTGTATGTATCCCCATCTATTATGTAATGTTGATGTAATGATATCCACCTTGCAAAAGCGTTTCAATATGCGGGTCTATCCTTGGTGGGACCTTCGAGTTCCTTTTGGATAGGGTCGCATATTGGGCGTGATAGTTGATTTGTGTCTTAAGGTGTTATTCTAGTACGAACTCTAGGATAGATCGAACGGAAAGAATAGCTTCGTGCTATTTTACTATGGACTCTCGAATAGATTGATCAGAAAGGATAACTTTGACATGGTTTCGTACCCTACAATAATCTCTTCATTTGTTCTCCGCTATCTTGCATGTTGAGGGATAGTTATATGATCCAATTATGTTATTATTGTTGAGAGAACTTGCACTAGTGAAAGTATGAATCCTAGGCCTTGTTTCGAAGCATTGCAATACCGTTTTCGCACACTTTTATCATTAGTTACCTTGCTATTTTTATAATTTCAGATTACAAAAACCTATATCTACCATCCATATTGCACTTGTATCACCATCTCTTCACTGAACTAGTGCACCTATACAATTTACCATTGTATTGGGTGTGTTGGGGACACAAGAGACTCTTTGTTATTTGGTTGCAGGGTTGTTTGAGAGAGACCATCTTCATCATATGCCTCCCACGGATTGATAAACCTTAGGTCATCCACTTGAGGGAAATTTGCTACTGTCCTACAAACCTCTGCACTTGGAGGCCCAACAACGTCTACAAGAAGAAGGTTGTGTACTAGACATCAGGGAGAGAAAAGATGGTATCAGAGCCTCGACCGGCCATAGGATCCCCCTTGATTGATCATAGTTTGGCTGCTGCTGAGTCTGGAAGAAAAACTATTTTTGGAGTCTAGTTATATCTGAGAGTAGGAATTATTTTTACTCCTAATCCTCTTCGTGGCTCTAGAGGGGAATCATCACATAGGTGTTTTGATGCTACTCCTCTTCCACTTCAAAAAAAATTCGGAACACATGGGTTTTTTTCGATTGTTGCCATAAACATCCTTTTTCAACCGGTGCACTTCTCTTCGGTTATTTCTGTTGGGGAACGTAGTAATTTCAAAAAAAATCCTACTCACATGCAAGATCATGGTGATGCATAGCAATGAGAGGGGAGAGTGTCGTCCACGTACCCTCGTACCCCGTAAGCGGAAGCGTTCCGACAACGCGGTTGATGTAGTCGTACGTCTTCATGATCGACCGATCCAAGTACCGAACGTACGGCACCTCCGTGATCTGCACACGTTCATCTCGGTGACGTCTCACAAAGTCACGATCCAGTAGAGCTTTGAGGGAGAGTTCCGTCAGCACGACGGCTTGATGACGGTGTTGATGAAGTTACCGACGTAGGGCCTCGCCTAAGCACCGCCACGATATGACCGAGGTGGATTATGGTGGAGGGGGGCACTGCACACGGCTAAAGATCAATGATCAACTTGTGTGTCTCCATGGGGTGCCCCTTCCCCGTATATAAAGGAGTAGAGGGGGGGAGGCCGCCGGCCAGGAGGAGGGCGCGCCAAGGGGAGTCCTACTCCCACTGGGAGTAGGATTCCCCCCTTTCCAAGTTGGAGTAGGAGAGGTAGGAAAGAGGAGGGACAGAAGAAGGAAAGGGGGGCCGGCCCCTCACCTAATTTGGATTGGGCTTGGGGGGCGCCCCCTCTTAGGCTTCCTCCTCCTCTTTTCCACTAAGGCCCAATAAGGCCCATATACTCCCCGGCGAATCCCCGTAACTCTCCGGTGCTCCGATAAATACCCGAATCACTCGGAACCTTTTCGATGTCTGAATATAGTCGTCCAATATATTGATCTTTACATCTTGACTATTTGGAGACTCCTCGTCATGTCCTCAATCTCATCCGGGACTCCGAACTACATTCGGTACATCAAAACACATAACTCATAATATAAATCATCACCGAACGTTAAGCGTGCGGACCCTACGGGTTCGAGAACTATGTAGACATGACCAAGACACGTCTCTGGCCAATAACCAATAGCGGAACCTAGATGCTCATATTGGCTCCCACATATTCTATGAAGATCTTTATCGGTCAAACCGCATAACAACATACGTTGTTCCCTTTGTCATCGGCATGTTACTTGCCCGAGATTCGACCGTCGGTATCTCAATACCTAGCTCAATCTCATTATCGGCAAGTCTCTTTACTCGTTTTGTAATACATCATCCCGCAACTAACTCATTAGTCACATTGCTTGCAAGGCTTATAGTGATGTGCATTACCGAGAGGGCCCAGAGATACCTCCCGACAATCGGAGTGACAAATCCTAATCTTGATCTATGCCAACTCAACAAGTACCATCGAAGACACCTGTAGAATACCTTTATAATCATCTAGTTACGTTGTGACATTTGGTAGCACACAAAGTGTTCCTCCGGTATTCGGGAGTTGCATAATCTCATAGTCATAGGAACATGTATAAGTCATGAAGAAAGCAATAGCAACATACTAAACGATCAAGTGCTAAGCTAACGGAATGGGTCAAGTCAATCACATCATTCTCTAATGATGTGATCCCGTTAATCAAATGACAACTCATGTCTATGGCTAGGAAACTTAACCATCTTTGATTCAACGAGCTAGTCAAGTAGAGGCATACCATCTTTGATTCAACGAGCTAGTCAAGTAGAGGCATACCTCTCTGATACACGGAGTGACAAATCCTAATCTCGATCTATGCCAACCCAATAAACACCTTCGGAGACACCTGTAGAGCATCTTTATAATCACCCAGTTATGTTCTGACGTTTGATAGCACACAAGATGTTCCTCCGGTATTCAGGAGTTGCATAATCTCATAGTCTGAGGAACATGTATAAGTCATGAAGAAAGTAGTAGCAATGAAATTGTAACGATCATAATGCTAAGCTAATGGATGGGTCTTGTCCATCACATCATTCTCCTAATGATGTGATCATGTTTATCAAATGACAACACATGTCTATGGTCAGGAAACATAACCATCTTTGATTAACGAGCTAGTCAAGTAGAGGCATACTAGGGACACTCTATTTTTTCTATGTATTCACACATGTACTAAGTTTCCGGTTAATATAATTCTAGAATGAATAATAAACATTTATCATGAAATAAGGAAATAAATAATAACTTTATTATTGCCTCTAGGGCATATTTCCTTCAGTCTCCCACTTGCCCTAGAGTCAATAATCTAGTTCACATCACCATGTGATTTAACACTAATATTCACATCTGCATGTGATTAACACCCATAGTTCACATCATCATGTGACCAACACCCAAAGGGTTTACTAGAGTCAATAATCTAGTTCACATCGATATGTGATTAACACCCAAAGAGTACTAAGGTGTGATCATGTTTTGCTCGTGAGAGAAGTTTAGTCAACGAGTCTGTCATATTCAGAGACGTATGTATTTTGCAAAATATTCTATGTCTACAATGCTCTGCACGGAGCTACTCTAGCCAATTGCTCCCACTTTCAATATGTATCCAGATTGAGACTTAGAGTCATCTAGATCGGTGTAAAAGCTTGCATCGACGTACTCCCTCCGTTTCTTTTTAGTCTGCATATAAGATTTGGTCAAAGTCAAAATTAGTAAAGTTTGACCAACTTTATAGAAAAAAATATCAACATCTACGATACTAAAGCTATATGGTATGAAAATTACTTTCATGATGCATCTAACATTATTGATTTCATATTATGAACCTTGATATTCTTTTCTATAAACTTAGTCAAAGTTAACAAAGTTTGACTTTGATCAAATCTTATATGCAAACTAAAAAGAAACGGAGGGAGTAACTCTTTACGACGAAGTCTTTATCACCTCTATAACCGAGAAATATTTCCTTAGTCCTTACTAAGGATATTCTTGACCGCTGTCCAGTGATCTACTTCTAGATCAAAAACTCCCTTGCCAAACTCAGAGCAAGGTATACAATAGGTCTGGTACACAGCATAGCATACTTTATAGAACCTATGACTGAGGCATGGGGAATGACTTTTCATTCTCTTTCTATTTTCTGCCATGGTCGGGTTTTGAGTCTTACTCAATTTCACACCTTTGCAACACAGGTGAGAACTCTTTCTTTGACTACTCCATTTTGAACTACTTCAAAATCTTATCAAGGTATGTACTCATTGAAAATCTTATCAAGCGTCTTGATCTATCTCAATAGATCTTGATGCTCAATATGTAAGAAGCTTCACCGAGGTCTTTCTTTGAAAAACTCCTTTATGCTTTCCAGAAAATTCTACATTATTTCTGATCAACAATATGTCATTCACATATACTTATCAGAAAGGTTGTAGTGCTCCCACTCACTTTCCTGTAAATATAGGCTTCACCGCAAGTCTGTATAAAACTATATGCTTTGATCAACTCATCAAAGCGTATATTCCAACTCCGAGATGCTTGCACCAGTCCATAGATGGATCACTGGAGCTTGCACACTTTGTTAGCACCTTTAGTATTGACAAAACCTTTTGGTCGCATCATATACAACTCTTCTTTAATAAATCCATTAAGGAATGCAGTTTTTGACATCCATTTGCCAGATTTCATAAAATGTGGCAATTGCTACCAAGATTCGGACAGACTTAAGCATCGACACAAGTGAGAAAATCTCATCGTAGTCAACCCCTTGAACTTGTCGAAAACCTTTCGCAACAAGTCGAGCTTTGTAGATAGTAACATTACCGTCAGTGTCAGTCTTCTTCTTGAAGATCCATTTATTCTCGATGGCTTGCCGATCATCGAGCAAGTCAACCAAAGTCCATACTTTGTTCTCATACATGGATCCCATCTTAGATTTCATGGCCTCAAGCCATTTTGTGGAATCTGGGTTCATCACGCTTCCTCATAGTTCATAGGTTCGCCATGGTCAAGTAACATGACCTCTAGAATAAAATAACCATACCACTCTGGTGCGGATCTTACTCTGGTTGACCTACGAGGTTCGGTAGTAACTTGATCTAAAGTTTCATGATCAATATCATTAGCTTCCTCACTAATTGGTGTAGGCGTCACAGGAACCGGTTTCTGTGATGAACTACTTTCCAATAAGGGAGCAGGTACAGTTACCTCATCAAGTTCTACTTTCCTCCCACTCACATCTTTCGAGAGAAATTCCTTCTCTAGAAAGGATCCAAATTTAGCAACGAATGTCTTGCCTTCGGATCTATGATAGAAGGTGTACCCAACAGTTTCCTTTGGGTATTCTATGAAGACGCACTTCTCCGATTTGGGTTCGAGCTTATCAGGTTGAAGCTTTTTCACATAAGCATCACAGCCCCAAACTTTAAGAAATGACAACTTTGGTTTCTTGCCAAACCATAGTTCATAAGGCGTCATCTCAACGGATTTTGATGGTGCCCTATTTAAAGTGAATGCAGTTGTCTCTAATGCATAACCCCACAACGATAGTGGTAAAACGGTCAGACACATCATAGATCGCACCATATCTAGTAAAGTACGATTACGACATTCGGACACACCATTACGCTGTGGTGTTCCGGGTGGCGTGAGTTGCGAAACTATTCCGCATTGTTTCAAATATAGACCAAACTCGTAACTCAAAATATTCTCCTCCACGATCAGATCATAGAAAGTTTATTTTCTTGTTATGATGATTTTCCACTTCACTCTAAAATTCTTTGAACTTTTCAAATGTTTCAGACTTATGTTTCATTAAGTAGATATACTCATATCTGCTCAAATCATCTATGAAGGTCAGAAAATAACGATACCCGTCATGAGCATCAACACTCATTGGACCGTATACATCGGTATGTATTATTTACAACAACTCAGTAGCTTGTTCCATTGTTCTGGAGAACAGAGTTTTAGTCATATTGCCCAAAAGGCACGGTTCGCAAGCATCAAATGATTCATAACCAAGTGATTCCAAAAATCCATCTTTATGGAGTTTCTTCATGCGCTTTACACCGATATGACCCAAATGGCAGTGCCACAAATAAGTTGCACTATCATTATCAACATTGCATCTTTTGGCATCAATATTATGAATATGTGTATCACTACAATCGAGATCCGACAAACTATTTTTATTGGGTGTATGACCATCGAAGGTTTTATTCATGTAAACAGAACAACAATTATTCTCTGATTTTAAATGAATAACCATATTGCAATAAACATGATCAAATCATATTCATGCTCAACGCAAACGCCAAATAACATTTATTTAGGTTTAACACTAATCCCGAAAGTATAGGGAGTGTGTGATGATGATCATATCAATCTTGGAACCACTTCCAACACACATCTTCACTTCACCCTTAACTAGTCTCTGTTATTCTATAACTCCTGTTTCGAGTTACTAATTTTTAGCAACCGAACAAGTATCAAATACCCAGGGGGGTACTATAAACACTAGTAAGGTACACATCAATAACCTGTATATCAAATATACCCTTGCTCACTTTGCCATCCTTCTTATCCACCAAATATTCAGGGCATTTCTGCTTCCAGTGACCATTTCCTTTGCAGTAGAAGCACTCAGTTTCAGGCTTTAATCTAGCTTTGGGCTTCTTCACGGAAGTGACAACTTGCTTGCCATTCTACATGAAGTTACCTTTCTTTCCCTTTGCCCTTTTCTTGAAACTAGTGGTCTTGTTAATCATCAACACTTGATGCTCTTTCTTGATTTCTACCTTCATCGATTTCATCATCATGAAAAACTCTGGAATCATTTTCGCCATCCCTTGCATACTATAGTTCATCACGAAGTTCTACTAACTTGGTGATGGTGACTAGAGAACTCTATCAATCACTATCTTATCTGGAAGATTAACTCCCACTTGATTCAAGCGATTGTAGTACCCAGACAATCTAAGCACATGCTCACTGCTTGAGCTATTCTCCTCCATCTTTTAGCTATAGAACTTGTTGGAGACTTTATATCTCTCAATTCCGGTATTTGCTTGAAATATTAACTTCAACTCTTGGAACATCTCATATGGTCCATGACGTTCAAAACGTCTTTGAAGTCCCGATTCTATGTCGTAAAGCATGGTGCACTAAACTATCACGTAGTCATCATTTTGAGCTAGCTAAACGTTCATAACGTCTGTGTTTTCTCCTGCAATAGGTCTATCACCTAGCGGTGCATCAAGGACATAATTCTTCTGTGCAGCAATGAAGATAAACCTCAGATCATGGACCCAGTCCGCATCATTGCTACTATCATCTTTCAACTTAGTTTTCTCTAGGAACACATATAAAACATAGGGAAGCAACAACGCGAGCTTTTGATCTACAACATTATTTGCAAAATACTATCAAGACTAAGTTCATGATAAATTAAAGTTCAATTAATCATATTACTTAAGAACTCCCACTTAGATAGACATCCCTATAATCATCTAATGATCACGTGATCCAAATTAACTAAACCATGTTCGATCATGATGTGAGATGGAGTAGTTTTCAATGGTGAACATCACTATGTTGATCATATCTACTATATGATTCACGCTCAACCTTTCGGTCTCGGTGTTCTGAGGCCATATTTGCATATGCTAGGCCCGTCAAGTTTAACCTGGGTATTCTGCATATGCAAAACTGTCTTACACCCGTTGTATTTGAACGTAGAGCTTATCACACCCGATCATCACGTGGTGTCTCGGCACGAAGAACTTTTGCAATGGTGCATACTCAGGGAGAACACTTTTACCTTGAAATTTAGTGAGAGATCATCTTATAAAGCTACCGTCGAACCAAGGAAAATAAGATGTATAAAAGATAAACATCACATGCAATCAAAATATGTGACATGATATGGCCATCATCATCTTGTGCCTTTGATCTCCATCTCCAAAGCATCGTCATGATCTCCATCGTTACCGGCATGACACCATGATCTCCATCATCTTGATCTATATCAATGTGTCATCACATGGTCGTCTCGCCAACTATTGCTCTTGCAACTATTGCTATCGCATAGCGATAAAGTAAAGCAATTATTTGGGACTTGCATCTTATGCAATAAAGAGACAACCATAAGGCTCCTGCCAGTTGCCGATGACTTCAACAAAACATGATCATCTCATACAACAACTTATATCTCATCACGTCTTGACCGTATCACATCACAACATGCCCTGCAAAAACAAGTTAGACGTCCTCTACTTTGTTGTTGCAAGTTTTACGTGACTGTTATGGGCTTAGCGAGAACCATTCTTACCTACGCATAAAAACCACAACAATATTTCATCAAGTTAGTGATGTTTTAACCTTCCCAAGGACCGGGCGTAGCCACACTCGGTTCAACTAAAGTTGGAGAAACTGACACCCGCCAGCCACCTATGTGCAAAGCACGTCGGTAGAACCAGTCTCGCGTAAGCGTACGCGTAGTGTCGGTCCGGGCCGCTTCATCCAACAATATCGCCGAACCAAAGTATGACATGCTGGTAGGCAGTATGACTTGTATCGCCCACAACTCACTTGTGTTCTACTCGTGCATATAACATCTACGCATAAACCTGATTCTGATACCACTGTTGGGGAACGTAGTAATTTCAAAAAAATCATACGCACACGCAAGATCATGGTGATGCATAGAAATGAGAGGGGAGAGTGTCGTCCACGTACCCTCGTAGACCGTAAGCGGAAGCGTTATGACAACGCGGTTGATGTAGTCGTACGTCTTCACGATTGACCGATCCAAGTACCGAACGTACGGCACCTCCGCGATCTGCACATGTTCAGCTCGGTGACGTCCCACGAACTCATGATCCAGTAGAGCTTTGAGGGAGAGTTCCGTCAGCATGATGGCGTGATGACGGTGTTGATGAAGCTACCGACGCAGGGCTTCGCCTAAGCACCGCTACGATATGACCGAGGTGGATTATGGTGGAGGGGGGCACCGCACACGGCTAAAGATCAATGATCAACTTGTGTGTCTCCATGGGGTGCCCCCTTCCCCGTATATAAAGGAGTAGAGGAGGGGGAGGCCGCCGGCCAGGAGGAGGGCGCGCCAAAGGGAGTCCTACTCCCACCGGGAGTAGGATTCCCCCGCCCCCTTCCAAGTTGGAGTAGGAGAGGTAGGAAAGCGGAGGGAGAGAAGAAGGAAAGGGGGGCCGGCCCCTCACCCAATTCGGATTGGGCTTGGGGGGCGTGCCCCCTCTTAGGCTTCCTCCTCCTCTATTCCACTAAGGCCCAATAAGGCCCATATACTCCCCGGCAAATTCCCGTAACTCTCCGATGCTCCGATAAATACCCGAATCACTCGGAACCTTTCCGATGTCCGAATATAGTCGTCCAATATATCGATCTTTACGTCTCGACCATTTTGAGACTCCTCGTCATGTCCCCGATCTCATACGGGACTCCGAACTACCTTAGGTACATCAAAACACATAACTCATAATATAAATTGTCATCGAACGTTAAGCGTGCGGACCCTACGGGTTTGAGAACTATGTAGACATGACCGAGACATGTCTCCGGTCAATAACCAATAGCGAAATCTGGATGCTCATATTGGCTCCCACATATTCTACGAAGATCTTTACCAGTAAAACCGCATAACAACATACGTTGTTCCCTTTGTCATCGGTATGTTACTTGCCCAAGATTCGATCGTCGGTATCTCAATACCTAGCTCAATCTCGTTACGGCAAGTCTCTTTACTCGTTTCGTAATACATCATCCCGCAACTAACTCATTAGTCACATTGCTTGCAAGGCTTATAATGATGTGCATTACCGAGAGGGCCCAGAGATACCTCCCCGACAATCAGAGTGACAAATCCTAATCTTGATCTATGCCAACTCAACAAGTACCATCGGAGACACCTATAGAGTACTTTTATAATCACCCAGTTACGTTGTGATGTTTGGTAGCACACAAAGTGTTCCTCGGGAGTTGCATAATCTCATAGTCATAGGAACATGTATAAGTCATGAAGAAAGCAATAGCAACATACTAAATGATCAAGTGCTAAGCTAACGGAATGGGTCAAGTCAATCACATCATTCTCTAATGATGTGATCCCGTTAATCAAATGACAACTCATGTCTATGGCTAGGAAACTTAACCATCTTTGATTCAACGAGCTAGTCAAGAGAGGCTTACTAGTGACACTTTGTTTGTCTATGTATTCACACATGTACTAAGTTTCCGGTTAATACAATTTCTAGCATGAATAATAAACATTTATCATGAAATAAGGAAATAAATAATAACTTTATTATTGCCTCTAGGGCATATTTCCTTCAACTTCGTCATTTCACTTGTCCCTAGTTGTTCTTCTTTTCCCACCCTCCCACCCTTTTTGTTCACGGAGGTTGAAATATCGAATCGGGCATCCATTTTATTAGTATGAAGCCTTTCCTCAATTGTTTCAACTGATGGATTCTCATCTAGTTCATCATTGTTCATCTTGTTTACGTTTCTGGTGGATTCAATTCATGTTTCTCGGGTTGATCATATTCCTTTCATTGGCTCAAATGTCTCCCCTTACTCGTTCGCCTCTCGCCACTTAATTTTCTAGAGTGATGAAGACATCTCAGAAGAATCGTGTCTGCGTTCAAATTAATTCAAGGTGGTCACCTCATTCAAGTATTTCAGTCGTTCTGGTGCATCATCTCTCTTTCAATCAATCATTTTCTATGGTGGTTTCTTTTGCGTGGGCCCATAACCCACAGGTTTTTCCCCAGGATCCTACCTGGATCTTCTGTTTTTCCCAAAGTTATTCGCAAATTCTTTCCAAGTTCGACGTCAGGATGAGTCCTCTTCAGTCGATTCTCTTCTTTGGGATTTTCGTTCATTTTCCTTTCATTTTCATTTTTATCTTCTCTTCCTCTTCCGTTTAGTTCCTAAGATCTCGGGACGAGATCTTCTGTTAGTGGGGGAGTGTTGTGACACCCCGAGACTGATGCTCCAGTTTCCTTCCATTTATTTTTTCGTTGTCGTCATGTGCTTCAATTGTTTGTTGCCATGATCATGATGAGTGTCATTGTCATATTTTCCTTCTTGCATCATGTTCATTATTAATTATATTTTGCCATCCTTGTTGTTGCCATGATCATATTGCTTTGTTATATGCTTCATGATTTTAATGTGTCTCTTGTCTTTTTATTGCATTGCATCATGATCACCATGCCTTGGTTTGCATATTTAAGTTTTGTTGTGTGATCTTGTGTGAACCCCTCTTCTTCTTATCTCCACCTCATTTTTTGTAGCATGCACATACCAGCAACCAATTCATCAAGTTCATTCAAGTTTCTATCCCATCCAAACTTCTCCTTTCTTCTTTATCCCATTTATTTTTTTCTTGTGACATTCTTCCTGTTCGGGAAAATGTTCAACCTTTCCCTATAAATCCTAAATAATGCCAAGACCGCCTCCTCCAATTTTCAGGTCCTTTGGAAGTGTTTTGGTTGGGCTAAGGATTTATTCAAGTTTGAGTTATTGTCAAACTTGCTTAAATTTTCAGTCTCTAAAAAATCCCAGAGCATGTTATTAAAAATGTGCATATTTCCAGGACTCCACACATATATTCTTATCTGTCTAATTCCATTCGTGTCCTTCTATTATTTTCCTCCAATTGTTTTCTGTTTTGGAAAATTAAAAAGGAAAGAATATGGAGGGAGAGGGAGAGAGCATAGCGCCTCAGCCCAGCCATGGTCCAACGCAGCCACTTACTCCCTCCAATGCCTCCCAGCCAATCCCACCAGCACCAGCGCCATGTTCTTCTTCTTCTCTCCTATATGGCAGCGCATCAAAGACCTCCACGTCGGCAGCGGGCTTGATTTGATGGTCGGGACAGCCTCCCTACCTCCAATAAATCATGCCCCGGTGCCCTAGGGTCTCCTCTTTCCATTTCTCCCTCCTCCTCGTCAAGCCGCCGCGAGGTAAGCCACTCCACGCCATAGCCGCCACCAATGCCATGCCCGAGCTCTACCTCCGGCGCGAGCAAGCTCGACGCCGTCGTCTTCTTCCTCAGTGAGTGACGCACGCGTCCCCGACTTCATCCTCGGCTCCACGGAAAGTACCTAGAGCCCTGGATCAGCTTCCTCCTTGATGTCTTCTACCCCTTCTTCGTCTTTGTCATGCACCCGTACGTCCCCGACAATCAACCCCTCTGCATCTCCTCTGCTTCCCCGGTGACCGGCAAACCCACGGTGATGCTCCACTCCTTCTCCCATTTTTCTTGCTCTGTTCCCTATGTTGTAGTCGCGGCCCTTCGCGAACAGGAGCACCGGCCATGATGACATGCCATGTTAGCGAGTTGAAGCTCGTACCTTTAGCTCCTCCGTTTGGACCCTTGCGCACGAGGCACATCCGCACTACACGCGCACGCAGCAGCTGCAACACTCGCCCGCCTGCGCACCCGCTTGTCTCGCCCGCACTCCTGCTCGCCCTTGCCTCAGTTCGCCAGCACCGAGATGGGATGAGATAAGCGCGAGCGCGTGCTCGCTCCGCCACACTCACCACGGCCCTTGCTCTGCCGGTGACGCAGGCACACGACACCGCTACCAGCATCTATTCGCTCCTGCGCCCTTGTAGCATCAATGTGCCCCCTATTCCGCACCCCCGCTACTGTACCTTGAGCCATGCTATGTCGTCGTTGCTCGCCGGCGTCGTCGCCTTCTTCTCTGCCAATGAAGAGGAAGCCAGCTTCCACTTTGTACTTGTTTAAGAGGAACTCTGCCTCACCTGTGTCACACACCCCTAACCTACCTTAGTGGCTCAAGTTCCTACACCAGCGACCCGGGTTCCATCACCCACAGGCGCAATCCATACTAGCCTTTTATTTCTGTTTTTTCCTCTCTATGACAGTGGGACTCCAGTTGTCAGCCTCTCTGTGTACATACACCTCTCCACACCCACGCTCCTGCCACCTCAGCAGCCGGGCCCCCTCGTCAATGACCGTGGCTAGCCGAGTTTGTGTCCCCTATTGTTTTCCTTCCTTTTCTTTTTCTATTTAGCATATTCACAAAATGCCATGATATTTAAATGGTAATAACTATTTAACCGTGTTTCCAAATAAAACATGTCATATATGTAAATGCATAGAATTTTATGTAGTTTCATAATTTGCAACTTTCATCCATGTTAAAAATGTTTAAATTTGTTGTTTGGTTAAATTTGCATTGATGGCATGCTAAAATGGTTTATTTCATATCTAAATAACCCTAGCTCTGAATTAAATGAACTTTATATGTAAATGGGGTAGAAAAATGTGTAGCTTAGCATAGTGCATTTACTTTGCATGTTTAACAACATTAAAATTATGTTTTAGGAAGAACGGTACCAAATTCTAGTTTTGCATATGGGGACTTTCCAGAATTGACATGTGTTGTTCCCGGCCTCATTTAAACTTGCTTTGATGTTGGGTTCTTTCATGCATCATCTCTTGCCATGAGTAACAACATTTAAACTTGTCATGCATCATCCTTGGTTGTGCATCATGCCATGTTAAGCTTGTTTGTTTACTATGTCGTTTGCTTCTTTTCGGTTGTGCTTCTTCTTGATAGTTCTGGTTACGTTGCGATTGTGAGGATCCATTCGACTAAGATGTTTCGTCTACTCCATGGACTCGGGTCTTCTTCTGAGTGGGATTTTAGGCAAGATGACCATTACGCTGGATATCACTACTATCTCTGCTTTACTAGTTGTCTCGATGCTATCGCTATGTCGCGCTACCCACCACTTGTTTGTCAAGCCTCCCAAATTGCCATGATAAGCCTCTAACGGTTCCACCATCCCAGCAACTCGTTGATTGGCTATGTTAATGCTTTGCCCAACCCCTCTTATAGTGTTGCTAGTTGCAGGTGCAGTTGCAGGTTGTTCCATGTTGGGACATTGATATCATGGGATATCATAGTATCTCTTACATAATTAATGCATCTATATATACTTGGTAAAGGGTGGAAGGCTCGGCCTTTTGCCTGGTGTTTTGTTCCACTCTTTCCACCCTAGTTTTTGTCCTACCGGTGTTATGTTCCTTGATTTGTGTTCCTAACATGATCGGGGTTTATGCGCCCCCTTGATAGTTTGCTTTGAATAGAACTCCTCAAGTAAGGCCCAACATTGGTTTTAACATTTGCCCAACATAATAATAAATCTGATAATAAATTTGATGCATAGGGAGTTAGCGATACCGGAGGTTCGTTATTCAACATAATACAGGGGGGCAGTGTTGATGGTGCTGGTCCAAACTAGAGCACTGTGCTGGCTACCTGTGGCAACCCGGGACATCAGTTACTGTATGCGTAGCTCATCCGCCGTGTCCTGAGAATGAAATACGCGGCTCCTATCGAGATTGTCGACACATCAGGAGGTCTTGCTGGACTTGTTTTACCATTGTCGAAATGTCTTGTGCACCAGGATTCCAAGCTTAATTGGGTTGTCCCGAGATGGAGGTTTTTCCACCGTGGATCATGAGAATTTATGATGGACTGAGTTGGGACACCCCTGCAGGGTTAAATCTTTTGAAGAGTCGTGTCTGCGGTTATGTGGCGACTTGGAAATTTATAATATCCGGTTGTAGAGAACTTGACACCGGATCTGAAAAAATACACCAACCATGTGTGTAACCATGACCATCTCTTTTTGGGTGAGTTCGAGAAGAGAACACGACGAGGTTATGTTTGACTCGTAGGTAGTTCAGGATCACTTATTAATCATTACTAGTTTGCGACCGTTATGCGTAGTTACTCTTCTTACTCTTGTACTCGTAAGTTGGCCACCATACAATGCTTAGTGCTTGCTGCAACCTCACCACTTATCAATTCCATACCCATTAAGCTTTGCTAGTCTTGATACCCATGGTAATGGGATTGTTGAGTCCTCGTGGCTCACAGATTACTACAACAACAGATGCAGGTAAAGGTAATGTGATGATATGACGTGAGAGTGTTGCTTGCTTGTTTTGGAGTTCTTCTTCTGCTTCTTCTTCTTCAATCGAGGGATAGGTTCCTGGTCGGCAGCCTGGGCTAGCAGGGTGGATGTCGTTTGTGTTTTTCGTTTGATTTCATCCATAGTCGAATGCGCTCTTCTGTATGATGTTTGATGTATTCATGTGGCGGTTGTATGTCTTTGTATGTATCCTCAATTGTGTTGTATATGGTACGAGGTAATGATATCCATCTTGCAAAGCGTCTTCAATATGCGGCTCTATCCTTGGTGGGATCTTCGAGTTCCTCTTGAATAGGATCGCATATTGGGAGTGACACGTAAGTCTCGCATGTTCCCCAGGCGTCGTGCGTTAAAACGGACACCAGAATCAAGGGGTGATTAACAGGACCACCCCGCGTGTCTTGGGCCACGATAAACTTTCCTGATTGGATGTCTTGAATGTGGGGTCGCCATATGCACAAACACGTCATAAGTACCCTTGAGGTGACAACATGTTTATTAAAATAAACTGAAGTTGTCAAAATGGAGCCTTCTCACCGCTCAAAACCGAGCAGCAAACTTTATCGACAAGGAAGCATTGTTCGAAATAGGGGATCTTCGCATTCGAGAAATTGTCCGGATAAGGAATGTTCTCTTTAAGAGAACGCTGAACAATATGTTAGACCTTACTCAAGAAAGGCTTACCCGAGGTATACGACTCCTCGACCAATATAAACAACTCTGGAGATTGCATAAGGTTGAACCAGCTTTATCGCCGGGTTGTCATCTTTGTCTGAGAGGAAGGCTTCACTAGAATTACCGTAGCTTCGGATTTTCTTTCGTTGGTTCAGCATGTGGCATCGGGTGTCACTGAACGTTTGCTCTGCGGCCCGGTTGTTCGTGATATCAAGCTCATGGCTACTGCTTTCGAGTCATGTGTGTTTCTCCATGTTTAACGTAGATTGAATGTTTTTGCTCATTGTCTGAAAACTCTTTTAATTCTATATGGCGTGATGTTATTCTGGACTGCATACGGCAGTTCTTTTGTAATAACTTCATGGTTACGCAATCAATAAAGCACAACTAGAGTGGCCCAGTTGTTCGTGATATCAAGCTCATGGCTACTGCTTTCGAGTCATGTGTGTTTCGCCCTGTTTATCGTAGATTGACTGTTGCTGCTCACTGTCTGAAAACTCTGTTAATTCTGTATGGCGTGGTGTTATTCCGGACTGCATATGGCAGTTCTTTGTGATAAATACATGGTTACGTGATCAATAAAGCACAACTAGAGCGGCCCAGTTGTTCGTGATATCAAGCTCATGGCTACTCCTTTCAAGTCATGTGTGTTTTGCCTTGTTTATCATAGATTGAATGTTGTTGCTCACTGTCAGAAAACTCTGCTAATTCTGTATGGCGTGGTGTTGTTCCGGACTGCATCCGACAGTTCTTTTGTAATAACTTCATGGTTACGTGATCAAAGCACAACTTTCTCTCCCAAAAAAAGGTTGAACCAGCTTGCAAGACCGAAGGCGAAAAGAAGCTCGGAGGACCGAGGAACATCCTCAGATTGAAGACCAATTCAAGGGCCACTGACAGAGGCCAAATTCATTGTTTTGACCCTTTAATCAAACTTTAGCACGATTTGATTCCGTTTGCAAAATATTTTCGGATCTGACCCTTTTTGCTACCGCCATCGTGTTTGGCGGTAGGGTAAGACGGGCTACCGCCACAGCTAATAGCGATAAGCACGAGTACGCGTGGCTACAGGGTCGTGCTGATGTGTCAAATAGGCTACCACCAATAGTTCCGGTGATAGCACGTATAAGGATCTGTTCTTTTGGGCGGCTTATAAAGTAAGCTGCCTCTCCCCAGCTTAAAATACAAGACTCTCCTCAAGTTTGTTGAGACTTTTAAAGTAGTTATCTCATAACTAGTTTAGAAACTCCAATGAATAAGAAAGACGACTTACGAGATAAGCTGGGCGGCTTATTTTTTTAAGTTGCCAAAAGCACTGACCCTAAACCTCCTGGCACGATGGCTGGCGGTAGCTCGTGCAGTATAGCTCGCCCACGTAGGAAGCTATAACTAGGTAACATTGTAAATTACTAAACAAATAGAGAGGAGGCCTTGTGGATCCAATCGTCCAGTGTTCGATCCCTGGAGTAGCTACTTTGTTGTTTACTTTTGTTTTTTCACAATAAAATGGAACAATTTATCCAATTTTTAGTAAATATTAATTATTGCGAAAGTATTTTATTTTTGTTGTTTTACAAAAAGAATAATTTATCCAGCCGATATTGAATGTAAATTATTGTAAAAAAATAGTTTTACTTATCTGAGACTACTTAAAGAAAATCTCACAACGGTCGCCAGCATGCTACATTTACTTGAGTTTTACTTAAAAAATTGACTACTAACTGCAAGCTTTATTCAAGAGATGCATGCATCTGCATGCCTAGCGCTTCACTTTTTGGGTATAACAACAAGCTATACATTACTAGTTGTTTTCTGGTCCTGTCAAATTTTTCATGCCGTGATGCTCGTGTCCAAAGTCATGCGTTCTCAATCACCAGCCTTGCCTTGTTCTTAGAGTATTTGAGTATTCACAGATTTGCCAGAATGTGTTAGACAGCTTGCAAAAGAAAGGAATATATGCATGTCTTGGTGTGTGTGTGTTTGCGAAAATATAAGATCTATTATAAAAATTCACCGGAAGTATAAAGCACCCCAAACATAATAAAAATTGCATCGAGGTCCATGGACAACTGAATGACCATTGCCACCGCCAGAACGAGCCGTCGACGCGCCGTTGTCGCCGCTCCCATACCAGAGCCGACCTGACCTTGACAGTCGGGGAGCCTTCGTGCACGTGCCCCTAAGGACCAACGTTTGGAAGCCGCAGCGTCGAATTGATCTGAGGAACCTAGCACCAACTCACGATGTTGCATACGCACTACGAAAAACCCTAACCTCGCCACTCCGAGAAGCTGGCAGGAATCTACGCCGCAGATCCATCTAATCTGTCCCGACGAACGTACTTGAGGAGGATCGAAGCTCGAAAGACTTTGGTAACTTCTCTCACGGTTGAAAACGACCCTAATTCATGACAAGACTATCATTATATTCGGCTAATAATAATGGTAGTTAGATATTATTCTTTCTATAAAGCAAAAAAATACATTTACAATAATTCATATTTAATATTAGTCACATAAAGGTTCCATTTTATTGAGAAAAAAACAAACAAAAAGTTGGCTTGCACTGCTTCTAATAATGGTAATTAGAGAACTTCTATCACGATTGAAAAAGACGCTACTCCTTGAAAAAAATTATCATTATATTCAGTTAATAATGATGGTAGTTAGAAATTATTATTTTTATCGATTTTGCTAAAGCACATCTAGATGGTCATAAGTATATTGCACATCTAAGTACTATATTGTTGATTTTACGCGATAATTCGTATGGGTATTTTCTTCTTCTTTTTTCTAGGTACACTTAATTAAGTCACCTAGATATGCAATAACTATTGCACATCTAGATGTGCCCTAAATACATCCTTATATAAAGCAAGAAAAAATACATTTACAATAATTCATATTTAATATTATTTGCATAAAGGTTCCATTTTACTGAGAAAAATAAAACAAAGCCTCGCAAAAAAACAAAAACAAAGTTGGCTTGCACAGGATCTACTGGAAGTCAGTAGTACTTGCTAGCCACTAGGAACTAATTCAGTTTGCGTACCCAGACGAGCTACACTCCTCGAGCTTCCGCCAACTAGCGTGGCGGAAGGTTTGTATACGCCACCATCTGAGGTGTTTTTTTTAGCTCAATACAGACGCAAGCACCCATACATACACGCATACACTTACCCCTATGAATGCACACACGCTCACCCTACCCTTATGAATATCTCCGAGAGACTGAGCTGGCATGTCATCTTGAAATTTACGAAGTCGCCATAGGCGCCTCGTCGTCGACGGAAACGTCTCCTCCTGAAAACGCATCGCTGGAAATTTTGAAATAAATCCAGAAATAATGCAAGCACCCGGACTTGAACCCTGATGGGGCGTGTGTGACGCCCTCGATTCAATCGTACACTAATCATACACGCAAATGTGTACGATCAAGATCAAGGACTCACGGGAAGATATCACAACACAACTCTAGACACAAATTAAAATAATACAAGCTTTATATTACAAGCCAGGGGCCTCGAGGGCTCGAATACATAAGCTCGAAAACACAAGAGTCAGCGGAAGCAACAATATCTGAGTACAGACATGAGTTAGACAAGTTTGCCTTAAGAAGGCTAGCACAAAACAACAACGATCGAAAAGGCAAGGCCTCCTGCCTGGGAGCCTCCTAACTACTCTTGGTCGTCGGCGTCCGTCACGTGGTAGTAGGCACCCTCGGGGTAGCAGCCGTCGTCAAAGGTGGCATCTGGCTCCTGGACTCCACCATCTGGTTGCAACAACCAGAAAGAAGAAGAAGGGGGAAAAGGGGGAGCAAAGCAACCGTGAGTACTCATCCAAAGTACTCGCAAGCAAGGATCTACACTACATATGCAACATTATCAAAGGAAGGCTGTATATGTGGACTGGGCTGCAGAAATGCCAGAATAGAGAGAAGGCCTAGTCCTATCGAAGACTAGCATCTTCTGGAAACCACCATCTTGCAGCAACAGGAGGGAGTAGAGTAGCATAAAGTAAAGTAGTAGTAGTGTTATCAACCTCGGCCAGAGATCCTTTCTCGACTCCCTGCGAGAAAGCAATCCCAGAGCCATACTATCCAGTTATCATCACAATCAAATCCTCATCACCATCCAGTTCTCATCACAAGTATCCAGTTCTAGTTGTATCGATCGGGATACAACTCCAAGTGTCCGTTACCGTAGGACAGGCTATGCATAGATTAGTTCTTCCCTGCAGGGGTGCACCAACTTACCCACCACGCTCGATTGACTCCGGCCGGACACACTTTCCTGGGTCATGCCCGGCCTCGGCCAAACAATACGCCGCAACCCGACCTAGGCTTAATAGAGAGGTCCAGCACGCCGGACTAAACCTATGCCCCCAGGGGTCATGGGCCATCTCCCCGGAAACTCCTGCACGTTGCGTACGCGGCCGGTGAGCAGACCTAGCTACCTCCCTAAAAAGGCAGGAGCTTACCAGTCCAACCCGGCGCGCGCCGCTCCGTCGCTGACGTCTATTAAGCTTTGGCTGATGTATACGACGTAGAACGCCCATACTATGCCCACGTGATGGTTAGTGCTATCAGGCCAGAGGCCCCTCGGATCAAATATCCAAATCGTAGTGGATTAGGAACGCGCGGTAACAAGCAGAGACTCACGAAAGAGGTGACCCCGTTGCCCCGTCTCGAGGACTTGCGGCAAGGGCTAAGAATGCCCGGCCACGCCTCGTAATTATCTCACGGGCACCTTCCAGGTCAACCCGTCTCCACATCACTTTCCAAGTAACAGTTGTAAAGTCCAAGTATCCGTGTGTCCAAACATCAAGAGGAAAACCCAAGGAATCACCCCCGGTGGGTTCCACTCAATGTAATCATCAAGGTGAACGTAGAGGAATCACCCTCGAGGTTCACACTTGAGGGGTTGCACGACAGAGTCGTATCGGAAGTGGTTAAAGAGGAAATCACCCTCGATGACCACGACCGAATAGCTACACTACAGGGTTAACATCAGAAGTGTTGTAGAGGTCTCACCCTCGGCACTCGATAGTATCCCAGTAGTGTCGAGCAACTAAGGGGAAAGTGATGTGCGGTGCCGGGGCCTGGTCTTCAATCCCGTTGATCGGGTCTTCAATGATGAAGCAGGGGCAACAAGGACAAGGTGGGGGTCACTGATGGATCACTAACCAACCTATACTAAGCAGTTTAGGATAAGCCGGTAAGGTAACAATAAGCAGGTTACAAAAGGAGGCTATGCATCAGAATAGGAGCATACAATAACAGTAGCAAAATCTAATGCAAGCATGAGAGAATGGAATGGGCGATATCGGAATGATCAAAGGGGGGCTTGCCTGGTTGATCTGGCAAGGAGGGGTCGTTGTCGACGACGTAGTCGATCACCGGGGCATCAGCGGCCTCGGGGTCTACCGGAGAGAAGAGGGGGAAGAAACAGTAAATACATAGCAAACAGAGGTAACACTAAGCATGACATGACGATACGTAGCGCTAAGCGTGCTCTAACGCGGTCCTAGACGTTATAGGTGAAGGGGGAAAACAACCGGGAAGGTGTTCCCGGTTCCGGACCTGTGTCAGACAGATGACCGGAGGGGGAAAGTTCCATGTTCAGCATGCTAGGGGCATGTGACAGATGAACGGACCGCGTATTCGGATTCGTTGGATTTTTCTGAGCAACTTTCATGTACAAAGTTTTTCCATCCGAGTTACGGATTATTTGATATTAATTTTTAAAGATTTAAACAATTTCTGGAATTACTTTTAATTCAAAAAAAACAGGTTAAAAGCTAGGTGCACCCAGATCTGTGCACACAAAAGTATACCAGAGGATGACTTGTGGGTCCAGGGGGTCCCAGTTGACTAGTCAATGCTTGACTAGTCAACAGGGGGTGGGGCCCCCTGTCATTGTCTGCCTATTGGACTAACAGGATTAGTTTATACTAATTAAGTAGTTAATAGGTTAATTAACATGATTAATTAGGTTAATCAATTAATTAATTTAATTATTATTATTTATTTATTTTTACAAATACATTTTTCGGTTCGTTTAACTTTCTCAAAGTTTTGGGGGCAGGCCCCACGTCCAGTAGCACGACGAGGGCGCTGGATCAGGGCGTAGCCAGCAGGCGGGGCCGCGGCGAGGCCGGCCGGCCGGAGCTGTGCCCGTCAACGGCAGTGGGTGGCGCGTGCGAGGTGAGGGACGGCCGGAGCCGCAAACGCGCGTGGGCAGAGAAGGGCGCGTCGGGTGGGAGCGAGGGCGCGGTCAGGGGCGCACGACGCGCGCGTGAGAGCGCCTGGGTGGAGTGACAGGGGCACGGTGAGCGCGCCGGGGAGGGAGGCGATGCGCGGGCGCGCGCGTCGGGCGTGGCCGGCGCGACACGAGCGCAGCCAGGCCATGGCCATGGTGGGGGGAGCCGCGGGATGCGGTGGCTGCTTCAGGGAGAGAGGAGGACGACCGGGGGTTGCTCACCCACGTTGAAGGGAAGGCCCGATGCAGGGGGAACCGACGGCGGGGCGAGGTGGCAGCGACGGCGAACGGCGTTGGCGTCGGGGCGTCGTTGGGGAGGAGGATGGGGACGGTTGCATTCCGGCGGTGAGGCGGCGTCAGCGCGGTCGACGAGCGACGGGCACAGCGTCAGCAGGCGTCGGCCTACGAGGAGGACGCGGCGGGGGCTTGACGGATGAGCTGCGAGGCGTCCGGCAAGGGGAGGGGGTCTCCGGGCGGCGAATGGCGGGTCGGGCGCGGCGTTGGGGCTCCCAGATCGGGAGGGGGAGGAGGCGAGGAGAACGGCGTCAGGGTGGGCGCCGACGACGGGGCGCCGGGTGGAGGGGATCGGACAGGGGGCGCCCCTCCTCTGGGTGAGTGGGCGACGGCGCAGGGAGGGAACGAGGGAGAGTGGGGATCGTGGGGGATGTGGGGCGACCGAGTTAGGGTTAGCGAGGGAGTGGGGGGGCTAAGGAGGCCCGGCTGGGCCTGGTGGGTCGGCCAGTGCGGCGGCCAGCTGGGCCGTTCGGCCCAGCGTGGGGGGGGGGGGGGGTTGTTTCTTCTTTTTTTTACATTTAAATTTTTAACTTTTCGGTTTACCATTTTTAGTCTCAGTTTTGCATTTTCTTTTAGTACCATATGAGTTTTGTTTTGAACAAAACTTGGCACATAAATCTAACACAATACCTTGAGATGGAATAAAGAGTTTGGGGTCAAGAGGAGTTGTCTAATTATTTTTAGAAACTTCAAAAGGCCAAATTTTAAATGCTGCTGGACCACTAAATAATTTCCAGGAGCACTTTCGGAATCCAAAGGAGGTTGGTTCCAACATGACAAATACCTAGGGATTATTTGCCACACTTTGAACATTTTATTTTTCAGGTTTGGCAAATATGAATTTTTTATTTTAGATTGAAATTTGAATTTGAACTGTGATTTGGATCAAGTGAAGATTAGCAACAGTAACATGATGACATGACACCAATAACAGGGGATTACTGTAGCATGACACTGGGGTGTCACAAATCTCCTCCACTACAAGAAATCTCGTCCCGAGATTTAAGTGGGGAAGTAAAGAGTAACTTCGGGAGAACTGACCCTTATAGGGTTAATTATCTGGTGAACAATTCAGGGAATGAGGCAGAAGTATCTCTCGAGTTGAAACTTAATAAAACATCGAGAGCAAGTATGAAGGTACAATAGGAAGTTTCAAGCGAATCGACAAACGATTGATACCTGAACAAAGTGTGAGAAAGGGGTTCAGAGCATCGGGAATAAATCATCTCTCAAAAGGTGGCTCGTGACACGATGCGAAGCCAAATGCAAGAATATTTCGGAATCAAAGATATACAGGAGAGTCAGGTTTCGATCCTGTGGATCTGTGGGTTATAGGCCCACCATGTGGGTTAAAGGTAGAAAGGGGGATGACATCTTGCATGGTCATGATAGTAAGGCATGTCAGAGGATAGCCTGCCAATTATGTTGGCAACAGCGTTGGTACCAAGGGCGAGGGACGAAGAGAACCATTTTCCTGCTCGTAATACGAGGCGGACCAATAGGCAAAGTTCTCGTCCATCGGTGGTTACCGGAATGTCATCAGCAATAGTAACAGGGTCACACTGACAGAGTTGTAAACCGAGGTGTTTCCATAAGCAGGGAATTATTTCTGCTTATAACATATATAGATCACAAGAAAGGTTGAGTAAACCAATGGAAAGGAAAATGTGTTTATTATGATAACCAGACCAATGGAAAGGAAAGATGTTTATACCCAAGTGTTAGAGTATAACTTTCCCAAGGAAAGGCAGAGCATGATAGGGCTCCAAGTATTAAGCCGTTTAGACAGGGGGCAAGGAATTTATGAGGTTTACCCATACAACGGTGTTTGGATAATTGATCAAGAACAGTTAGCATTGCGCTCCCAATGTTCTTGTTGATGATCAGAGTACCACACACTTGCTTCGGGATAGTGTTGACATGGCCATCGGGGAAATGTCAGACTTCGGATACACAAAGGATCCATCGGAACAACTTATAAAATAAGTCATACAATTTCAGCAAGGAAAAGATGAGGATGGGGCACACGGGCTCAGAAACAATTCATCGAGGGGGGTAAGGATGTTATTTCTCATCATGAATTCGGTTGATAACCTTGAAAAGTTTGGAATGATGATGATGATCACGACACATTTGTCGAGAGGTTTCATGAAGATGTAATCGATCAACGACGACATTAAGCAAAAGAAATGATGAAGTGTAAGGTTAATTGAATCGCGAGTACGACACAAACTCGAAAGCAAGCTTGCTGTTCATGGCAAAATGGTATGACGAGGAAGATCGACATAAGCTTAGCTCGTCGTCGAAAATTGTGCTCCGGAAAGGACCTGGTAGCACAGTTAAAATTTAGCATGATAATGATATAACCGATCAAGCTAGGAATGATGTGATGGAGTATCATTCCAATGAGAATTCACAAGTGGTAGTGCAATGACACAATATACTTGAGATAACAAGGGGCAATACTTGAGGTAGATCAAAAATAGAGTTAGACATATGAAATGATCTGCAGAAGACAAGTATTTTAACTTGTCCAGGAAATGGAGTTAAGGAGAAACTATGGTCGGAACCACGGTTACGAATGATCAAACCACCGATACAAGATGAACTTATAAAAAAGGGTAATCATATTTACGAGCAGCTTCCACGATAAGTTCTACATCGGGTCCATGGGCATGAACACAAGGGTTCAAGGTCGACTCCCACTTCTTCAATGCATAACCTTTCATTCACTCCTCGTTTTTCAAAGAAAATGTAGTGCAGAGGATTTATCTGGCGAAGTACCAGAACAGTAAGACTCGTGAGAACTCTCGGGTTCACTCGGATTACGGAAGGCATAAGTTCAACCCATCGAGGCATTTTTACGAATCTATACAACCATCAACCAAGCAAAAGATACGAGTTCGAAAGCAGAGTATCGAAGTCAAAGCAGATGATACAATATACTGAAGGTATTATGTATCAGGGAAATACTGATAAGATTTTGGATGTGAAGGACACTGTCGGATAACAACCCAACAATGGATCTGGCGATTCACGACAGAGTTGATGTGAGTATCGGTAATCAATCAGATGAAGAAAGAATGCAAAGGCTTCGGATAATAGAAACATCTGAATAATTCGATGCTTAAATGCAAAGAAATCATGATTTCAAAAATAGAAGATCAGAAGCAGACGCTTTGATCAAAAGATAAGTAAGTTGAATAGCCTTAGGGATACAATCGACAACAAATCGATTGGTCGAGAAACAGCTCTTGGTCAAATGACGTCCAAGCCGGAAGGATGAATTCTATGATCCGACTGAGGATTGCGAGCATCCGCAACATATTGAATCAACGGACTCAAAAGGATAGTGACAGAGGATGTCAATGAAGATTACTTGAAATATGGAATTAACCATAATGCAAGCAAACAAGAATTTCAACAGCAACAGGTTGCTGAGGATTTTTGGAAGATCAGATAGTATTTCAAAGAATTTTGAGAATCACACGAACAACTGAGGATGAACGGATCCTCGGTGAGTGCGAGGAATTATTCGAAGGGGGGTATTCATGGGGCAAAGAACTGCAAGGCAGTAAGCTCAAAGGATTCTCGAAACAATAGAGAATTTTGGGGCATCTTGTAATAACAAGAGCATCGAGGAATGATTGTATGAATGGCAAGTGTATGTAGTTTTCCATAGGGGTTGACGGTGGAAGGGAATCGCAAAAGTGATGAGCACAAGTTCTCGAGCGAACATCGGAGAGTATCTTCGAAGGCTTCTGGGGGAGCAGGTGATCATCTGGAAGGAAGGGGCTCTCCGGGAGGAAGTCATTGCGAGAACCTAGCGTTAGAGTTAGTAAAATCGTTTAACCCGAATAGACGAGAGATCAGAGTCCCAGAGTATAGACGAGGAATAAAAGATCCTAATACCACCCAATGGCGACGTGGGCCCGTAAGACACACAGCCAGTGTTAGTAAAAGTTTTTCAGTGACTAGACTCAACTTCGGCCAAGTAGTTGGAAAGGGGGCTACCTACAGGCAGTCGGCTCTGATACCAACTTGTGACGCCCTCGATTCAATCGTACACTAATCATACACGCAAATGTGTACGATCAAGATCAAGGACTCACGGGAAGATATCACAACACAACTCTAGACACAAATAAAATAATACAAGCTTTATATTACAAGCCAGGGGCCTCGGGGGCTCGAATACATAAGCTCGAAAACACAAGAGTCAGCGGAAGCAACAATATCTGAGTACAGACATGAGTTAGACAAGTTTGCCTTAAGAAGGCTAGCACAAAACAACAACGATCGAAAAGGCAAGGCCTCCTGCCTGGGAGCCTCCTAACTACTCTTGGTCGTCGGCGTCCGTCACGTGGTAGTAGGCACCCTCGGGGTAGCAGCCGTCGTCAAAGGTGGCATCTGGCTCCTGGACTCCACCATCTGGTTGCAACAACCAGAAAGAAGAAGAAGGGGGAAAAGGGGAGCAAAGCAACCGTGAGTACTCATCCAAAGTACTCGCAAGCAAGGATCTACACTACATATGCAACATTATCAAAGGAAGGCTGTATATGTGGACTGGGCTGCAGAAATGCCAGAATAGAGAGAAGGCCTAGTCCTATCGAAGACTAGCATCTTCTCGAACCCACCATCTTGCAGCAACAGGAGGGAGTAGAGTAGCATAAAGTAAAGTAGTAGTAGTGTTATCAACCTCGGCCAGAGATCCTTTCTCGACTCCCTGCGAGAAAGCAATCCCAGAGCCATACTATCCAGTTATCATCACAATCAAATCCTCATCACCATCCAGTTCTCATCACAAGTATCCAGTTCTAGTTGTATCGATCGGGATACAACTCCAAGTGTCCGTTACCGTAGGACAGGCTATGCATAGATTAGTTCTTCCCTGCAGGGGTGCACCAACTTACCCACCACGCTCGATTGACTCCGGCCGGACACACTTTCCTGGGTCATGCCCGGCCTCGGCCAAACAATACGCCGCAACCCGACCTAGGCTTAATAGAGAGGTCAGCACGCCGGACTAAACCTATGCCCCCAGGGGTCATGGGCCATCTCCCCGGAAACTCCTGCACGTTGCGTACGCGGCCGGTGAGCAGACCTAGCTACCTCCCTAAAAAGGCAGGAGCTTACCAGTCCAACCCGGCGCGCGCCGCTCCGTCGCTGACGTCTATTAAGCTTCGGCTGATGTATACGACGCAGAACGCCCATACTATGCCCACGTGATGGTTAGTGCTATCAGGCCAGAGGCCCCTCGGATCAAATATCCAAATCGTAGTGGATTAGGAACGCGCGGTAACAAGCAGAGACTCACGAAAGAGGTGACCCCGTTGCCCCGTCTCGAGGACTTGCGGCAAGGGCTAAGAATGCCCGGCCACGCCTCGTAATTATCTCACGGGCACCTTCCAGGTCAACCCGTCTCCACATCACTTTCCAAGTAACAGTTGTAAAGTCCAAGTATCCGTGTGTCCAAACATCAAGAGGAAAACCCAAGGAATCACCCCCGGTGGGTTCCACTCAATGTAATCATCAAGGTGAACGTAGAGGAATCACCCTCGAGGTTCACACTTGAGGGGTTGCACGACAGAGTCGTATCGGAAGTGGTTAAAGAGGAAATCACCCTCGATGACCACGACCGAATAGCTACACTACAGGTTAACATCAGAAGTGCTGTAGAGGTCTCACCCTCGGCACTCGATAGTAACCCAGTAGTGTCGAGCAACTAAGGGGAAAGTGATGTGCGGTGCCGGGGCCTGGCCTTCAATCCCGTTGATCGGGTCTTCAAGGATGAAGCAGGGGCAACAAGGACAAGGTGGGGGGTCACTGATGGATCACTAACCAACCTATACTAAGCAGATTAGGATAAGCAGGTAAGGTACAATAACAGGTACAAAAGCAGGCTATGCATCAGAATAGGAGCATACAATAACAGTAGCAAAATCTAATGCAAGCATGAGAGAATGGAATGGGCGATATCGGAATGATCAAAGGGGGGGCTTGCCTGGTTGATCTGGCAAGGAGGGGTCGTTGTCGACGACGTAGTCGATCACCGGGGCATCAGCGGCCTCGGGGTCTACCGGAGAGAAGAGGGGGAAGAAACAGTAAATACATAGCAAACAGAGGTAACACTAAGCATGACATGACGATACGTAGCGCTAAGCGTGCTCTAACGCGGTCCTAGACGTTATAGGTGAAGGGGGAAAACAACCGGGAAGGTGTTCCCGGTTCCGGACCTGTGTCAGACAGATGACCGGAGGGGAAAGTTCATGTTCAGCATGCTAGGGGCATGTGACAGATGAACGGACCGCGTATTCGGATTCGTTGGATTTTCTGAGCAACTTTCATGTACAAAGTTTTCCATCCGAGTTACGGATTATTTGATATTAATTTTTAAAGATTTAAACAATTTCTGGAATTACTTTTAATTCAAAAAAAACAGGTTAAAAGCTAGGTGCACCCAGATCTGTGCACACAAAAGTATACCAGAGGATGACTTGTGGGTCCAGGGGGTCCCAGTTGACTAGTCAATGCTTGACTAGTCAACAGGGGGTGGGGCCCCCTGTCATTGTCTGCCTATTGGACTAACAGGATTAGTTTATACTAATTAAGTAGTTAATAGGTTAATTAACATGATTAATTAGGTTAATCAATTAATTAATTTAATTATTATTATTTATTTATTTTTACAAATACATTTTTCGGTTCGTTTAACTTTCTCAAAGTTTTGGGGGCAGGCCCCACGTCCAGTAGCACGACGAGGGCGCTGGATCAGGGCGTAGCCAGCAGGCGGGGCCGCGGCGAGGCCGGCCGGCCGGAGCTGTGCCCGTCAACGGCAGTGGGTGGCGCGTGCGAGGTGAGGGACGGCCGGAGCCGCAAACGCGCGTGGGCAGAGAAGGGCGCGTCGGGTGGGAGCGAGGGCGCGGTCAGGGGCGCACGACGCGCGCGTGAGAGCGCCTGGGTGGAGTGACAGGGGCACGGTGAGCGCGCCGGGGAGGGAGGCGATGCGCGGGCGCGCGCGTCGGGCGTGGCCGGCGCGACACGAGCGCAGCCAGGCCATGGCCATGGTGGGGGGAGCCGCGGGATGCGGTGGCTGCTTCAGGGAGAGAGGAGGACGACCGGGGGTTGCTCACCCACGTTGAAGGGAAGGCCCGATGCAGGGGGAACCGACGGCGGGGCGAGGTGGCAGCGACGGCGAACGGCGTTGGCGTCGGGGCGTCGTTGGGGAGGAGGATGGGGACGGTTGCATTCCGGCGGTGAGGCGGCGTCAGCGCGGTCGACGAGCGACGGGCACATCGTCAGCAGGCGTCGGCCTACGAGGAGGACGCGGCGGGGGCTTGACGGATGAGCTGCGAGGCGTCCGGCAAGGGGAGGGGGTCTCCGGGCGGCGAATGGCGGGTCGGGCGCGGCGTTGGGGCTCCCAGATCGGGAGGGGGAGGAGGCGAGGAGAACGGCGTCAGGGTGGGCGCCGACGACGGGGCGCCGGGTGGAGGGGATCGGACAGGGGGCGCCCCTCCTCTGGGTGAGTGGGCGACGGCGCAGGGAGGGAACGAGGGAGAGTGGGGATCGTGGGGGATGTGGGGCGACCGAGTTAGGGTTAGCGAGGGAGTGGGGGGGCTAAGGAGGCCCGGCTGGGCCTGGTGGGTCGGCCAGTGCGGCGGCCAGCTGGGCCGTTCGGCCCAGCGTGGGGGGGGGGGGGTTGTTTCTTCTTTTTTTTTACATTTAAATTTTTAACTTTTCGGTTTACCATTTTTAGTCTCAGTTTTGCATTTTCTTTTAGTACCATATGAGTTTTGTTTTGAACAAAACTTGGCACATAAATCTAACACAATACCTTGAGATGGAATAAAGAGTTTGGGGTCAAGAGGAGTTGTCTAATTATTTTTAGAAACTTCAAAAGGCCAAATTTTAAATGCTGCTGGACCACTAAATAATTTCCAGGAGCACTTTCGGAATCCAAAGGAGGTTGGTTCCAACATGACAAATACCTAGGGATTATTTGCCACACTTTGAACATTTTATTTTTCAGGTTTGGCAAATATGAATTTTTTATTTTAGATTGAAATTTGAATTTGAACTGTGATTTGGATCAAGTGAAGATTAGCGACAGTAACATGATGACATGACACCAATAACAGGGGATTACTGTAGCATGACACTGGGGGTGTCACAGCGTGGATAGTGCCCTCTAACCATCCATCCACATATTGATTCGCATCATCAGAGGTATTGGCGGTAGCCTATTTGACACATCAATACGACTAGCCACGTGTATTCGTGCAGCTATGGCGCTAGCCCATGTTAGCCTACGACCGAACACGACGGCGGTAGCAAAAGGGTTAGATCCGAAAATATTTTGCAAACGGATCAAGTCGTGTTAAAGTTGATAAAACGGTCAAAACATTGAATCTAGCCACTGACAAAGTCCTGGATAAGAGGGTGTTGTCCTGGATAAGATGGTGCTCGGCGTGTCGGTTACTAAGACCCCTATGCCCGTTAACTGGTGGGCCTCGTTCATCTGCTCCGAGAGCATCAAGAAGGAATGACCTGAAGATTTGATGGTTCGTCTGCTCCAAGAGCATCGAGAAGAAATGACCCGAAGATTTGATGCGTACTGCAAGGCGTGGAGGTAGTCAACGGCACATTTGCCCAAGATACAACAGATCTATTTGTGACCCTAGACACCGCCCCAAGATATAACCAACCTATTTGTAACCCTAAACACCCCAGTATCTATATAAACCAAGGTCTCGGTACCATTGAGGATAGATTCATCCAGATATTATCCCGATAAATCACATGTACTTTCTACCCCCTTTCCATCCATAATCAGTTACCTATTCAAGAGGGTCTGAACCTGAATAAGCATCGGTGTCCCCTTGTGTCTTTATCATCTAGCCAAGACTACCAGATCGGGACCCCTTACCTAAGTTCTACCGGCTTTAGCTCCGACACCAATGAGGTCGGCCACCGCCGACAACAGTTGCTGAGGCACTAGTGTAATTTTATGTCTTATGCGCAGCTGTTAAATCTACCAAACACCGTGTAGTGCATCAACCCAGCCAAACCAAACATCAGGCAAAAATTACTCCCCTAATGCAGCCAGCCTATGCAGAGTACTAAAGGACCAACTGAGTCACATAAGCAAGGAGGTAAAAAACGATACGTTTCTACTTCCTTTGAACGAGGCCACCCGCGACCTCGTCTGAGCAACACACGCGCGCAGCACCACTTTGCGGATGACCACGACACCGAGCACATCTTTGCCGTGGGGGTTCGTGTCCTCAAAGCTGCAGTCATACGACCAGTCCACCGTAAACGAACCACCCGGGACCAAAACTAGCGTGAGTTCTTTGGTCGGCATCGAGCAGTACAAGCTCGCACTGCCACCGGAAATCGAGCAGGTGGGAACTCTGGCGTACAACCTCGCACTGCCACGGGACAGCCGTATCCACCTGGTATTCTGTCTCCCAGCATTCGCGCCTGATTACACGCTCGTCTTGTCCGAGCTTCCACGGGCACCTGATTTGACAGAAACTACCATGCTTCCGGAGGCGATTTTGAATCACCGTATGGTCAAGAGGGGCACCTCCTTCATGGTCCAACTCACAGTACACTGGTCTTCACTCCCGAAGACAACGAGGTGCTTCGCCAGCTGTTCCCATCGGCGCCAACCTGGGATGGGGCTCCTCAGCGGTTCCCATCAGCGCCAATCTGGGATGGGGTTCCTTCTCGAGACGAGGGCAATGTCACGCTCGCACTTCAAAGTCAAGCACCGATCCACACCCCATACGGGTCATCACACTTCCACGGTGTGGGTAAAAATCACACGCTTCTACAACAAACCTGTCTGAGGTAGGAACATCAGAGGACATCGAATCACCAAAAAAAAACACTCGAACTCATGGAACATTCTCGCTCCAACAAACCACTTGCTTCTGGGGTATTTGGGCACAAGGAACAAGGGAAGAAATACTATTCTCTTTTGTCCTCTTCTGCCTCATCATCTTCCAAGCTGAAAGCACTGCTAACACCAGCATTTCTGTCTTTGTCGATCTTTACCATCCCTACATCACCATCAGACCCCTTTGTCAGAGACTGAGCCTCCTCCTCATCGTCGACAGCTTCGCCTGAATATGCATACCTGGACAAAGGAATCATGTGTCAGTTTGAGAGTAACTCCTAGTTAACCGTTTTTTTATGACCTACACCCTCAGTTCCTAAATATAAGATGTTTTGGCAGTTCAATTTAAACTGCCAAAACGTCTTACATTTATAAACAGAGGTAGTACTTAAACAACCTAGACTATGCCTCTTATACGTAGTGAACACCTAGATTATGCTTCTTATATGTAGTAAACACCTAGATTATGCCTCTTACAAGGCTCCAGACCATTGAAGAAGCAAAATATCTACCTTTGTGAGCTTTGAGAAGGTGCCCACAAATAACATATCACAATAAGCAAAACAAATGCAAGGACGTCCCAGAAGGCTGTTATGATCCAGGCACTCTGCCATCTCTCACTAAAGGGATCTGTTGCTTTGAAATAGACCTGCAAAATGAAGCCATGATAAGACAACAGGTACCAAAAATCAAAGCAAAGACCTTCAGATTAATTAAGATAGCTTAATGACTGTTGATCAATGATCAGCTAGAAGAACTCACTTTGCAAACAGACCATAATGAAAATTTTGTCTCTCCAATTCATGATAATACTTGGCACAAACAACGCCAGAAAATGGTGAAGATAATAGAGGCTCATAAATTTGCATATTCTCAACTAATCTATCAGCCTATGAACAATGCCACATGCATGTGATGAGGATCAAAACTGCATACTGTCCATCAATCTATTTCACTTCATGCCTTTGGTGGCCGCATATATGAGTGAAAGCTCATTCATTTAGACACAGATTAAAAAGAGTCGACAGAAAAAAAAACATCAAAGTTAACACCAAGAAGACATGTTGATATACAATACCTATCACAATCTTGAATTATTAAACTAATCTTTCTTCTACAACTTATCGAGTGTCTTATAAGACTAATGACGTGTGATACATATTATTCAAAATTTGCAATCCTGGCAAACATTTGAACTTCCTAAACGTAGAGTTACAATTGTAGACAACTGATGTTCGGATTTGGAAACAAGGGCCTGTCCGGATCTCCGGCTCCACGCTCCGCGAACTCCGTGCGCGGAGCCGGGCCAAACGACCTAGCTCCAAGAAGCGAGCTGCGAGAAGATGTCCTGGGCTGCAGTGTAATTTGTGTTAACGTGTATTGTACCTGTGTATCTGTATGTACTTGTATTCCTAGTATATAGGATCATAGATCTCGCCCAGGCCTGCGTGCCACATCCTTCGGACTCCTGTAACTACTCTAGCGCTATATATGTTGTACAATGCGTGGTGATTCAATGACAGACAACAATTGATCGTCCTACTTGGTATCAGCCTCCAGGTGCCTTCCCCATGGCTGAGAACTCCACCTCCTCCGCCACCTCTCCGGCCACTAGCTCAGCCACCTCGCCGGGAGCCCTCTCCAGCTCTTCCACCGGCGCCGGCACCACCGCCGGCACATCCCCTCCTCTCATCTTCGGCACCATCCCCTCCACCCACAGCGGATCCTCCCCTTCGCTCGGATCTCAGTTCGCCCCTCTCTTTCCCCCATTCACGGCGCCGCCGCTCTCCTTCGCCGCTGCCCCGTCCAACCATCCCATCTTCCGCGACAGCATCCAGAACCATATCAAATTTCTCCTTAACCCCGACAAGCACAACTACCACAAATGAATGTCCTTCTTCCTCCTTGTTCTCATCCGCTATGGCGTCGCTCAGATCATCGAGCAGCCCCTCCCGGCCAATGCCACCGCTTTCCAGCGCGAGCTCGACGCCCATCTTGTGCTCTGGATCTATTCCACTCTCGCCGATAACCTCGTCGACCACGTCGTCGGCACTACCACCACCTACAATCTCTGGCACCGCATCCGTGATTACTTCCTGGCGAACCGTGCGGCGCGGTACATGATGCTGAACCGCCAATACCGCAACCTCAAACAGGGAGATCTCTCCGTCGCCGAGTACGCTCGTCGCATGAAGCTCCTCACCGCCGGGCTGGCCGACATCGAGCACGCCGTCACTGAAGTGGATCTCACCACTCAGTTTCTTCACGGCATCGACAAACGCCTCGACACCATCCGCATCGTGCTCGGGGACACGGTTCCTCTGCCACCATTCGAGACGGTCTTCTCTCACCTGAAGCTCGCCGAGGAGAACCTCGCCCAGCGCGTGGCCGATGAGCCGGCCACCATCCTCGCCGTCACCGGGGGCGGCGGCCCCTCCGGGTCTGGCGGCTCCGCTCCTCGCTCCGGCGACCGCGCCGATCGCGCCACTGATTGGGGTCCTAGCTCCCCGACTGGTCGTGCCTCTGGCACTCGTGATGGCCGCGGTGGCCGTGGTCGTGGTCGTGGCCGCGGTCGTGGCCGCGGCGATCCAGGTGGTCGCGGCGCTCCTGCACCTATGGCGTACAATCCCTACATGGGGTTCTTCGCGCCCTACGGGATGGCCATCCCGAACCCGCGCCCTGGCTGGGTCCCTCCGAACGCCGCCGGCGTGCTCGGCCCGCGGCCCAGGTCGCATGCGCAGGCCTACCCAATGCAGATCTTCGGCTACCCACCCACGATGCCAACCCAGCCACCTTCCTGGGATCACCTGGCCATGCTCCAGGCCGCGTACAGCGCACACGGCGTCCCCCACAGTGGCTGCGCTCCACACGAGTGGTACCTCGACAGCGGCGCCTCCTCCCACGTCACCGGCAACCCTGACCTCTCGAATCCTTCTTTAAAGTCTCGTTTCACTAGCATTGTTGTTGGCAATGGTACTCATCTCCCCATTCAAGCCACCGGCTCCGTCACCCTTCCCCCTCACAATTTTCATCTTCGGGACGTTCTCTTTTCTCCTCACGTCATAACTAGTCTTATTTCAGTTCGCCAATTCACCAAAGATAACTTGTGCTCTATTGAATTTTTCCCCTCTGGCTTTGTTGTGAAGGATCTTCGAACCAGGAGGGTCATCATGATCTCCGCTAGCTCCGGTGATCTCTACCCATTCTCCGGCAATAACAAGCCATGGCGCGCTGCTCTCTCCGCCACCACCTCCACCGCCGACGTTTGGCACCGACGCCTCGGCCACCCAAGCCCTCAAGTCACCTCCTCTTTAGCAGCCCATGATTTTCTTCCCTCATGTAATAAGCTTGCGCATATCCCATGTAGTGCTTGCCAATTAGGTCGACAGCCGCGCCTTTCTTTTCCTTCATCTCTTAGTCGCACTTATGCACCTTTTGAGTTAGTTCATTGTGATTTATGGACAAGCCCGGTTGTAAGCTTCTCTGGTTATAAATATTACTTGATTGTTCTTGATGATTATACTCACTTCTCCTGGTCCTTCCCACTTCGCCACAAGTCGGATACCTCCCTCACACTTCAATGTTTCTTTTCGTTTGTTCGCACTCAATACAACGTGATCATCAAAGCATTACAATGCGATAATGGCGGTGAGTTCATCAACTCCACCCTCCGTGCTTTCTTCTCTGCGAATGGGATTGCCTACCGCTTCTCTTGTCCTCATACATCACCCCAAAATGGCAAGGCAGAACGACTTCTTCGCACCACTAACGACATCATACGTACCCTTCTTGTCCAAGCCAACCTTACACCTCCCTTTTGGGCTGAAGCACTGCACACGGCCACTTATCTCCTCAATCGACGACCCTCCCGCGCCATCTACGACTACACTCCTTACTACATGCTCCACGGCATTCATCCTACATACGATCACTTGCGTGTTTTTGGGTGCCTATGCTACCCCAATCTCTACGCCACCGCTCCCCACAAGCTCTCCCCCCGCTCCACTCGCTGCATTTTCCTAGGCTATCCCCTCAAGCATAAGGGTTATAGGTGTTATGATCTTACCCAGCGCCGCGTGATCGTTTCTCGTCATGTTATTTTCGACGAGAACGTTTTTTCGTACGTACCTTCCCCACCATCCCCCACATCGATCCTCTCCACAGAAAATCCCATGCAATCCACTCTGCGATCTCTGCCAGATTCGCCTCCCTGCCCGCCCGATTCCTCGTACCGGGACCCACCCAATCCGCCCGATGGGACAGCCCCATGCACGCCACTCCCGTCGCGCCAGATCTCCCCCACCCGCACTACCCAATCCACATGCGGCCCCACCAATGCCACCCAACGGACCCCCGCACCCACCTCCCCACTACCGACGCCCCCACGCGCGTCCTCGGCCCTCGCGCCCACCAGGTCGCCCACGCCCCACGCCTCGGATCGCGTGCCCGATTCCCCTGCGCCCGGATCCGCCTCGGATCCCTCGCCTGCCAGTCCTGCTCCTGGCCCCACGCAATCCACCTCCCCTTCCGCGCCCTCCACTCCCGTGCAGCCACGCCTCCCAGCTCATGCAAAGCCAGTAAAACCCACACACAACGCCCATAAAATGCACATCGGGTCCAAATCAGGTTTCTGCCAACCCAAGCGTCTCTTTCTCACCCATACACCCACCACCACTATATCTCCCATTCCCCCCACGTACCGTTCCGCGCTCAAAGATGCCAATAGGCAACGTGCAATGCTAGATGAATACGATGCTTTAATCAAGAATTCTACTTGGTCGTTGGTTCCTAAACCTGCAGGTGTTAACGTGGTGACTGGCAAGTGGATTTTTCGCCACAAGTTCAACAACGATGGCACTTTGGCTCGGTACAAGGCACGTTGGGTGGTCCGAGGGTTCACTCAGAAGGAGGGTGTCAACTACGACGAGACATTTAGTCTGGTCGTCAAGCCGGCTACCATTCGAGTTGTGCTCAGCATCGCCACCTCCAGCTCTTGGCCCATCCACCAGCTCGACGTCAAGAATGCTTTCCTCCACGGCGACCTCAAGGAGACGGTGTACTATGCTCAACCAGCTGGGTTCGTGGATTCCTCTCGGCCGGACCACATGTGCCTCCTTCGTAAGTCCCTCTATGGCTTGAAGCAGGCACCACGCACTTGGTTCCATCGTTTCCGCTCCTTCCTTTTGTCCCTTGGTTTCCATGCGTCCAAGAGCGACACCTCTCTCTTTATCTTGCATCGTGATGACTCCATCGCATACCTACTTGTGTACATTGATGACATCATCCTCACCGCAAGCACGCCCCATGCTCTCCATCACGTCATTTCCTCTCTTAAACATGAGTTTTCCATGACCGACCTTGGAGAGCTTCATCACTTCCTTGGCATCAACGTCACACCCAACACACATGGCTTGTTTCTCTGCCAACAGCAGTATGCCCTTGAAGTTCTCGAACGTGCCAAGATGCTCAATTGCAAGCCCGTATCCACTCCCATTGATACACAATCCAAACTCTCCGCTCATGATGGCTGCCTCCTCGACAACCCCACTCTCTACCATAGCTTAGCCGGTGCCCTACAATACCTCACTCTTACTCGCCCGGACCTCTCCTATGCGGTTCAACAAGTGTGCTTATTCATGCATGCACCTCGTGATTCTCACATGCAACTTGTCAAACGCATACTACGGTATCTTCGTGGCACCACCCACTTTGGCTTGCAGCTGTACAAGTCCTCTCCTCTCGATCTTGTGGCCTACACCGATGCCGATTGGGCCGGTTGCCCGGACACACGCAAGTCCACGTCGGGCTTCTGTGTTTTTCTCGGCCACAACTTGCTGTCTTGGTCATCTAAACGGCAAGCCACTGTCTCTCATTCGAGCGCTGAGGCCGAGTATCGCGGCGTCGCAAACTGTGTTGCTGAGGCATGTTGGTTGCGCCAACTCTTGCATGAGCTTCGTCGCCCCCCAACCCATGCCACCATTGTCTATTGTGACAACGTCTCGGCCTCCTACATTGCCTCCAATCCTGTCCAACACCAGCGAACGAAGCACATCGAGATTGATCTACATTTTGTGCGTGACCGGGTGGCATTCGGCGACATTCGTGTTCTCCACATACCCTCCAGCTCGCAGTTCGCAGATCTCTTCACCAAGGGGCTTCCATCACAGGTCTTCCACGAGTTCCGAACCAGCCTCAACATCCTTCCCCATGGAGTTCCGGCTGAGGGGGGTGTTAACGTGTATTGTACCTGTGTATCTGTATGTACTTGTATTCCTAGTATATAGGATCATAAATCTCGCCCAGGCCTGCGTGCCACATCCTTCGGGCTCCTGTAACTACTCTAGCGCTATATATGTTGTACAATGCGTGGTGATTCAATGACAGACAACAATTGATCGTCCTACTATTTGGAGGAGTCGGAGAAGCTGGGAAAATCCCAGCACCACGAGAGTTGATGGAACGCCTCCCTCACATCGCCAAGTGGAAAATGGACGGTTCGGTAAATTTCAGCGAAACTATGCTGGACTGCCACTAATGTGGTCAAGCCGGCCTCACCACACTCAACCAGCCTCCTATTTGTCACTCCAGGCCGCTGCTGCCATCTCGCAACCTCAACAACGCCCAACCGCCACCCCGCCCACTTCCTCCTCCTCGGGCGCAGCCAGATCCAGCGGCACGCCTAACCCCACCAGCCAATCACAGCACGAGCATCATCATCAAACCACTGAGTCTAATCATCAAACCGCTGAGGTGTAAGCAGACAGCGCCTCATGGTAAGTGGGAAGAGCCTCCTCATAGGCCAAGACCTGCTGGTCGTAAGCACGAACCGCAGCCTCATCGGCAAGCTTAGCTGCATCCTTAGCAGCCCAAGGAACATCCACAGCAAGAGACGGTGGAGTCGGTGGAGTAGGAGCCACAAGAGGAACCAAGCATGGCGGATAGGGGACCTCGCCAAAAAGAACACCCCAGAGATGAATGCCACGCATATGGATGTCCATAAAGGCAACGAACTCGGTGTAGTTAGTACCCTAAAAAATCATCTGGCAAGGATGGTGACATAGCCCGACAATGTAGACATCCTTTTCTTTATCCTGAACCAATTCAAGGCAAAATAACGAGTGAGGAAGCAGGCACCCGAGCAGGAGGCCCGACCCAGCCGACTCAGCCCAGCCAAATGAGCTAGGAAGCATCAAGCGCCGGGCAACAAAATCCGGCAGGAGGCGCCAAAATCCAGAGGAAGGCGGGTGGGCTCCTGCGGGGGACAGCGAAATCAGGCAGCTTCTGGTCAGGATCCGACGGGGTGCGGATGACCCGGCGGGATACGGCGGGATACGACTAAACAGGCAGTATCCGGCGGGCGGCAGGTGGAGTTGACTAGGGCAGCAGGATCCGACGAGGTGGAGATGGCCCGGCGGCAACCTCCAAGGCAGCGTAATCCAGCAGGGAATCATTGGGGCGAAGCAGAAGCCGTCCGGACGAGCAGACGGGGCAGCGGCGGTTGACCAGACGGTGTGAGGTGAGCAGCACGCAAACATGCGGGATGAGAAAAAACAGCGATGGCTGGCCAATAGACGGTAAGGCAACGGCGGCGCGAGATCATATCGCGAAAGCACGAGCACGAGTTGCACGTGGGCTCTAATACCATGTTAAGAAATATGCAACTTTCTTCCTGGGGCTAAGGGCCATATATATATGCAGTAAGGCCTTATACAATAGGGAAAATACACAGGCTATACGTGGAATATAATATAACTCTAACAGTCGTGACCAATGCGATCGAGGCGCCCCACTTATCAGGAAAATACTTAAACAAATTACGTAAAACAATTTGTACTCCAAATTTTTCTTAATTAAACAACCTATACTTTCCTAATACTGACTGTCGGTTCCTATATGTACACAACTAGGACTCTCCATAAGTGACTACTGCTTCTTTTAATTAACTATATATATATAGGGAAAATACATCCTACTACCGGGTATAGTTACACCCATGTCTCATATACCACCATGTGGTAGTATATACACTACTTTATTATTTTTAGTATGTTCATATACTATATCTAAGATACTCCAAAGTGAGTTATATGGAAAAATTGCAAGTGAGCCCATAGTTTTTATTGTATTTGTGAAATACGTACATATTTCTATGTAAAATGAAGTATGCTCAAAATATGGTACATACTACCAAAAAAGTAGTATATATACTACCCAAACACTCTTATATACTACATACTACACGTACATACACTCTGATATGATAGATATTGCCTAGAAAGTACGAAACAGAAGTGGGAGCAACTACACCCGGTAATAGGGAAATTTTGTCTTTTCCTGCCAAGCAGAGTGCTTCGTCCAACCTTTCATCCCTTTCCTGAGCATCATTCCTTGAAAACCACCTTAATTGTCCCACCTTTTATTGACTTATCAAATATACTTGTGTTTTCTTTGGTAAGCTATTAAGTGATTACAATATAAAATCCTAAAATATATTTAGGTACGATAAATCACCATTTATCCAATCACACAAATATGTACATGTAAATCACGGGCTAACGTACTAGAATATTTATACCCAATTGCAACGCGCTGGCAATTATCTAGTTATACATTAAAAAACTTAAAACCCTTCCCCGTTCCGCTTGTTTTCGTCCAATCCTATTGATTCTAGGGTTTCCCCTTCCGCCATCCGCACAAAAAATCCCCCAAAGCCACGTACCCATGATAAAACCGACAAAATCGCCGAGCACACGTCTCAAATTGTTATGATCTCTCCAATTGTTAGGATCATGGGACGACCTGGTCTTCCTCCCTATCCATACCCTAAGGAACTTTGATCTGATACGTTGGCCCCTTTCCCATGGTCATCGCGGACGGCAAGCAACGCGTACAAGCACGTCGGTTCCTCGACATGGAGTTCTCTCAACGCGGCCCTTCCGCTCTCTCTCTCTCTCGACCACACCATCAAACATCCAGTCCGGCGTAGTATGCACACGAGTTCCTCGTTTGCTCCTCTGCACGTGAGGCTGGATCAGTATTTCATCACCACTGAAACAGAAGAATCCTTTGCCTTCTCAACTCAGCCCAAAACACATCTACCTCTCTCATTTCTCTTCGCTGTGGCGAGCATTGGTGGGCGACAGGCAGGAATCACAGATAATGGGCTTCGTAGAACTCTCCCCTTGTGGTCGCCTGACTGAACAAGAGCCGCATCCATGGGGAAGCAGGAGGTCGTAGGCAGCAGCTTGACAAAGAAATAAGCAGGCAGAGGATGGTCGATTCAAGTAGGGAAGAGGAAGTCAAAGGCAATAGCTTAAGAGAAAATAGCGAGGAAGAGGATGGCTGACGTGTAAGCCTGGCCGCCGCGCAAAGAATAAGGTGTAAGTTTCTGTTGTCCGACCACTCCAGTGCTCTAGCCATATGTGAACTGCTTCTCATTAGGAAGATGCATGTATGTGCTCGCACTGGATCTATCTGTATTTTATGTGCAGACCATCAATGCTAAATAAGCATTTGTAACTGGTGTTGCATAGTTTGGAGCTTCGATATGTACATCTGGGCTAGCTACTTATGCTATGGTGCTTTCTTAAAAGATGAACTGCCAACGTATTGCTGCATCGGCTACATCTGTCTTCGATAACCATACATTACTGCATGTAGATGGTCAAAAAGATGTATAGTTGGAAAAATACATTACATGGGCTGTTATATTTGCTTACCTAAAGAACAAATTTATTTTTATACAAGATAATCACCCTTTATAAGCAAGAGGTTATATCAACCATATACTTCCATCCCATCCCTCTAACCAAACACTATGATTGTGCCATTCCAGTATATCTAATTATTAACTTTAGTTGTGTAAGGTGATACCTGGAGAGAGTGGTGTCCCTCAACATAAGCTTGTGGTAGCTCACTTCCGCTTTCGGATTTGTGTCCAGCAGGATAAGCATGCCAAAGTCACCAGAACGAAGTGGTGGAAGCTCAAGGGGGAGGCAGCTCAGGTTTCTAATGAGAGGGTGGTTATTAAGGAAGGCCGTTGGGAGGGAGGAGGTGATGCAAACAATATATGGATGAAGATGGGTGACTTGCATTCGTAAGGTGGTTTCAGAGGAGTTTGTTGTACATAAAGGCGATGGAACGATGATGTCCAGAAGGAAATTAAGGAGAAGAAAGACTATTTCAGACACCTACACCTGGATTGGAGTGCAGACAACATAGAGAAGTACAAGGTGGCAAAGAAGGCCGCAAAGCAAGCTCTGAGTGAAGCAAGGGGTCGGGTGTATCGAGGACCTCTACCAGCGCGACACGGAGGAAGGCGAAAGGGACATCTATAAGACGGCCAAGGTCCGAGAGAGGAAGACGAGGGATGTCAACCAAGTCAAATGCATCAATGATGGTGCAGATTAACTCCTAGTGAAGGACAAGGAGATCAAGCATAGATAGTGTGAGTACTTCGACAAGTTGTTCAATGGAGAGAATGAGAGCTCAACCATTGAGCTGCACGACTCCTTTGATAATATCAGCATGCGTTTTGTGCAACGAATCCAGGAGTCTGAGGTCAGAGAGGCTTCAAAAGGATGAAAGGAGGCAAGCCGATGGGTCCTGGTTATACCCCCATTGAGATGTGGAGAGGCCTCAAAGACATAGCGATAGTATGGCTAACTAGGCTTTTCAATCACATTTTTCGGGCAAACAAGATGCCAGAAGAATGGAGGCAAGGTATCTTAGTACCAATCTTCAAGAACAAGGGGGGTGTTCAAAGTTGTACTAACAACTGTAGAATTAAGCTGGTGAGCAATACACTGAAGCTATGGGAGAGTCATTGAGCGTCGCTTAAGAGGAATGACAAGCGTGACAAAATTTCAGTTTATTTCATGCCTGGGAGGTCGACCATGGAAGTCATTTTCTTGATACAGCAACTTAGGAGAGATACAGAGAGGGAAAGAAGGACCTGCATCTGATGTTCATTAACTTGGAGAAGGCCTACAATAAGATACCGCGGAATGTCATGTGCTGGGCCTTGGAGAAACACAAAGCCCAACAAGTACATTACCCTTATCAAGGACATGTACGATAATGTTATGACAAGTGTCCGTACAAGTGATGGCGCCACTGATAACTTTCCTATTAAAATAGAACTGCACCAAAGGGTGAGCTTTGAGCCCTTATTCTTTTGCCTTGGTGACGGATGAGTTCACAAGGGATATTAGAGCCACCGATACTATCATAGTAAGGGGCTGCCAAACCATTTTTTACATGTCGTTGATGTTTATCTAAGCATGCCAAGATTGATGCATGTCCGTGCATTGAGTGTGATCGGTTGTCCTGGTGTACAGATATGAGGATGCCGCAGTCCATCCGCGGAAGCGGCACAACAAAGCGCGTGAAATGCTTCTAGTTCCTTGCTATATCTTGTGATCCCCACACCTACAAAGGATGGGACATCACACAAAGACATATTGGCAGCGATATTTCCTAAGAAGGCAAATACAGACAACATTTTGTTGTGTTCAAGAAAAAAGATACTTCCTAAGAATCACATTAGGGCATAGCCAATGCATAGCCTCAGGGTGATGCCTCGCATGCCATGTAGGATGAGATATCAGGAAAAGTAGGTTCGGATGGGGAAGCGGGATCCTCTGCAGGAGGCGGGTGCTTGGAGAAAATCTGTGGTCCGGTGTAAAAAGCTAAAAAAGTTGAGGTGGAAAGTAGAGATGCAAGTGTACTAGAGTCTTTATTTTCTATTCCTTGATGAGGCCCATCAGTGGTAGTTTACATTGGGGAGAAAAAATCAATGTAGGTGCCTCAAACCACTTTTTCTCATGGGGCATCTATATCCATATGCCACCATAGTTCATGCCCTTAATGAAGTAAATGTTTAATCAAATTATGAAATACAGTCTGAAGCTGTCACAATTTTTATTGTCCATGTATATAATGGGATTTACACACCTCATAGCCAATCCAAACAACTGAACCTATGACAGAGACCGCCAGTGCATTTGTGAACTTTCTGTATATATCCAATTTCACAGAACTCCTCCTTGCCTGATGAATAAGAAACGAAAGCTTCAGTAGCAACACAATATACGCTTTCTAAATCAGGATCCAACATGCTTGGTAATAAACTTTCAACAATTAATTAACTATCCTTCTTGCCCTCTTTCTAGACAGACTTATTCCAGAATTGACTCCTCGTGGTGAATCCACGTTAAGCCAAATCACCCCTTAAATAATCCATGAAAAAAATAGGAACTCGGATGGTTTAAAAAATAAACTATTACACATGTGCGGCCCATAACTGGGGGTTTCTAGCATACTAATCACTAACTAGACCTAAGTTAGATATGTCTCCTCATGGAATTGCTAGTGCAGTACTTTCCTTTTACCAGGATGCTAGAGCAATACTTGAGTAACCAGTAATTTTCACAAACCAAACAGCAGAATAACATAATATGACTTTACCATTAGAACATAAAAATAAATGCTTTAAACATTACAACAAATGTTCCTCACCTGTAGTTTCTCGAGAGTGCGGGAAAGGGAAGTGAAAATCCAAAGTATGAGAAAAGCATCCAAAAATGCATCAGGAAGGACAAGGAAAAGCTTTGCTTTGCCTGAAATGTCATTAATTGTTCCAACATTTTCTGAAATATCCAGCAATTCAGAAGCCAGGAAATATGTAAGCCCAAGGAGTAAAACCTTAGAGGTGAGCCCTCCTAGAGTTGGGCGAACAACACCGTATCCCATGGATATAGAAAGGATCAGTAGACGGGAAATTGTTTTTCTGATAGCGCCAACAGTTACAACCCAAGTTGTAATTCCGACAGGTCGTACACCACTGCTGTTGAAGTTTAAGTACTCAAAGTACCATAGTGTCATCTCAAACAGTCCAAGAGCAATTACTAGTGTGATCCAATTCTGTATAGGCAGTATATCCCTCCAAAACCTTATGTAATTGCTAAACCAGACAACCATGACTAACAGATATGCCAGCGACATGAAAACATAAAATCTCATCAGAGGTGCCATTCGTCCCGGTAGGTATCCCCCAGGATTTCTCCAGATTGTCTTCCCACTCATAGCAAGGCCTCTTAGTTTTGGATCACAAGAAATGAAGAACAAGTTGTACATGCCTGTCTTTGTAATGTGAACTTCCTCGTCATCCAACTTCACTGAAAGGTGATTAGCACTGAAGTGTGTATCTACCACGACAGGCCAACCTGGATCATCAGAAGATGGCCTCCTGATTACTTCACCTTGTTTGCAGCCCTCTAGTTTAGCAAGGTCAGGGGTGCAACAAATGGACCTCTGTCCACCATAGGCAGAACCCCCAATGTTATCCCTGTCAGCTGCTTCAAATAAAATAGCTTGCACCAAGCCTGTACTATGTGCCATTTTTGTATGTGATTCTGCCGATTCTGAGTTCCTCCAGAAAGTAACATTCACAAACCTGTAACAACATCCAGAAAGTAACATTCACAATCCTGTAACAATATCCAGCCATCTAGTTAACAACAAATTCCAAACTCCGCTTATCGAAAGAGCATACTACACTTGATTAGTAAGCTCACATCTACAAGTTTCAAAGCAGTTTACAAGCATATTGGTAATCCAGAGAAGAAAAGAGTTAAAACACTGAAACAGAAAGAAAACTGTCAGTAAAAGTGCATACTTCATCATGTTCATCTCACCAACATCATCTCAAATACGGCACAGGCCAACACACGCATCAATAACTCTCGAATTTGTGTATAATGAACTGAAAATTACAATCGGCGAGAAGAATGTGGGTCGCAGGCATGCAGCTTGGAACTACTAGCAATCCAAAATTTCCTTGAGGCGCATGGGAGCAAGCTAAAATGCTTAATCCACGAGAAACCACGTCAAACTCGAATTAAATGTTAGTGAGCAAGAAAAGCAATGATAGAGCCGCTATTCACAGCCCGTCCAAACGCAACGCATCACACAGAAAAGCACACACCTAGGCATCGCAGCAGTTTCCGGAAAGAAGAAACAACAGCCATTGGGGTCCACTAACACAGGCCGAGGAATTGGGGGGGGGGGGGGGGGGGGGGGGGGGAGTAGCCCTGCCCTTACTTGATGAAGGAGGAGTCGGGGGCGGCGAGATCGGCCCCGTCGGCGACGATGCCCTCGCTGCCGCCGGAGAGGAGGAAAGCGTTGCCCACCTCGCGGAACGACTCGCGGCCGTAGGTGTGGATCGACGCCTCCGCACGGGCCCACCACCCGCCGCCGGCGGCAAGCACGAGGGCCGCCAAGAGCGCGCCGAGGCGGAGGGGGTGGGGATTCATGGGAGGCGCCAGAGATCTCGAGAGAGGGCGAGCGGCGTGTGGGTGTTTGGCGGTGGTGGTAGATCGGTCACTCCGTTGTAGCTGCACTGCTACTTCTCCCCGCAAGCAGGCGGCGTGGGGAGAATCCAAAACTATAAGGTATGCATCAAAGGTGCTATTATTAAGGACAGTATAATCGCATCTAATCCCTGCGCTCACAGCGATTTGGGCTTTCGGTCGGCCGTTTTATTGATCTGGGAGTTCCTGACCGTTAGATTTCGTATCTACTCCACAATCTATTTAAACTAGCCCAGTTGTCCTGTGGGCTGCTGCTCCACAGGCCAAAACGGATGCCTCTGGTGCATTGGGCCGTTCGTGAGACGCCAGCCCACTCCAGTGCTAAAAGGAGGTTGAGTGCTAAGCTGGGCTTGCGAGGCGTAGGAGCGACCGCCTGAAATCCATCCTGTCTCGATTCGGTTGCGTCAAAAAGGAAAAATCCAATCCCTATCGAGGCGCAGCGGAGCGATCGCATCGAATCCATCCAGTCCTCTGCCAGGGGATCAACTGTCACGCGATCTTCCAGGATCCAGCTGAGGCGCATGAGTTGATCCAGCCGAGAGAGGACGCACGATCATGATGTGGGTGAATCGGGCGCTGGTCGATCCAGACGAGGCGGTCGATCTACCTGCGAGGTAGAATGAGGGAGCGATAATGGCTGACAACTCATCTACTGGTAACTGCTCAGACTTCAAACACACAATCACACTTCCGCATCTAAGCACATATTCATGGCGGCGCTCACGGCTCATCTGCTGGAAACTTCAGTTTCTAAGTGGTACATGTATATATACTTCCTCCCTGCCACTCTTTGATCTGATCCAAATCGATCTGTTTGGGAGAGGGGATAAAAGCCAGCAAGTCTGGCCTATGCGGACGAGGCCATATGGGGCGCCGATGGTGTGCGAAGTGAGGCGATGCCGAAGACAGGGAGATGGGAACCACACATGCGGTTGTGTGCAGGCCATTGAAGGCTATCAGCCTGCGTGAAGGCAGTTCCTGTTCTTGTTAGTTAAAGTATGCCACTTACCGTCTGCGATTAATCCAGGTACTTTACTAACAATCTAGACACACTTGAATTCATGCCCTTGTGCACAATTTGCCTCACCCACCCAGTGATTCTGATGTGCTAATGTGTTTTCAATCTTAATTTTGTACAAGCAGTGCTCATCCTGGTTCTGGTTAAGTGATTTGGGCAAATTTTGGAAGTTGATTCTCAAATATTGGCAATCTGCAATGACTGCATCCAGCTAATTAGTTCATGTAGACAGGCAGATCAGGACGGTATGAATTTTATTTATGTGTTATATTCATGACATGGTACTGTTTGCTGCTGTATGTAGCAGATTTCTATAATCATATAATAGAATAAGGGGTAAAACATAGTCGAGCTGTTGTGCATCGGTCAGGAAACTTCTTGATAGCTTCTTGATGATCACTAGAAGTTAGGCTATTTCAAGTGCGAAAAAAACAACCGAAAGGCTATTGCATCTTGCATAGTTTCATACAAGATGAAATCATCACTAGTGATGTTTTATTTATAAGAAGACATCTTCATTGATGCTCCCAAATTTTTTGGCTTAGCAACAAAATTTCCAATTGGCCAAAACAAACCATCCATACTGTTATTTGATTTCCAATGTGTATGTTCCCTTTATCATGAAATGAGCCACATGATCTTTCTTATTAATAGTATTGGCATGGAAAAATTCATACTTCTAATGGTCGTACATTATTTCATTGCTTTCCGCATGTGAGAGCTGAAGTCAAGGAGCCTCTCATGAGTGCCTCAGTTGTCACTTTGTTTGCTAATTATGACGATTACCAGTGTTGTGTGCCACTGACAATTACTGTCTGTACATGCCTGACGGCAAACTAGATGTTTCCTGTGGGGTTCTGCATCAATTCTGACTTTCAGGTAAAGAAGTAGAAATAATCAGATGTCAAGTGGTCCAACACGGATGATGCCTAGATGAAGGTGGCCCTGGTGGAACAAAATACAGATCGGGAATAGCAAGCACAAGGACAAGGGAAGAATGCCAAGCCCGCTGAGCCACCCAAGGAGTAGGTCCATGTTCGGGAGATAAGAGGGAAGTCTATGGAAACTCAGAACTACAACATTCCAAAGAGGAAGCAATATTATGTTCTTGGACGATCCTTCACTTTTATAGTATGATTTGTTCAGATTTCTTGATAGAACAGATTATAAAGAGGGCAGTACATATTGCCTTTGCACAGCCCAGATATGTCATTAGTGGAAAAATTGTATCCTTTTAACACTAGAGGAGACTAGAGACAAGTGTCAAAAAGGGATACTAGATAGCTATTTTCCAACAAATCCACCAAAAATGGTGGAATGTGAAATAAAGCATCACAGATACTATATACGGTGTATGCCACTATTAAAACAATATTCTCACCACATATTTTTGTCAATCTCTAACACTAGAGTGCAAAAATGGATGGGCGCAGCAACGCGCGCCATACATGATCTAGTCTGGGGAGTAAAATGCATGAACCATCCTTAAAGTTGGTGGCAAGGTCGAAAACGGCCATTAAACTCTGAAACTGCTCCAATACAGTCCTTAAACATGCGAATACAAAGTCAATACGATCCTTGAACTCGTGGAACCGGTCCCAGGATACGTATGTCCGTACGTTTTGAGTGCGGCGACTCTACCACGTCAGCGTGTGCAGTTGATCGCGGGCAACCGATGTGAGGCAGTGGTGTTTTTGCGTTCGGCCCCCCAAGATCCTGATCCTGTGACTCATCCGCTCCCACCTGATCATCTCGTGAAACAGAAGCTATTGACCCAGGGACCGTGGCGGCCGTCTGATGATCGCAGACAGGTCCAACACGTGAGCGCTCCAGGGACGGCAGAGGAAAGAAGGGGCCCGCAGTCGCAGCCGCCGATGGGTGCCCCGATACGGTGGCTTGATGAGGTGGCGGCGCCGACGTACTGTTGTTGTAATGGAAGCGACAATGATGAAGAAACAAAGAGCATCGTCTATCTGTTCATCTTCAGAACTTATCATGTCGCTGTACTGCCAAGAGTTCAGTTGGGATCTATGTGTGTTTAGTTCACTTCATATATGTTTGTGAAAAAGTGCTTCTATATTCGACGTGGAGTAAGTGAGCGCGCGCTCAAATGAGCTCGTTATCTACGTCGTCGGTTAGCGCTCGTGGATCCGCGCCAGAGTTCTATACGCGCGCAGGCAGTCCGTCAGAAAATTGAGTACTGTAGTGAAATACGATCGCGGCAGCGCTGGTTGGTGTGGACGGCCGTCGGCCTCTGACGTGGTGAGCCGTGGACCAGAATCCGTGTTCCCGTCTGATCCGTGGATCAGAATCTGTGCACAAAACGAATTGAAGGCAAGACCGGGTTATTTGGAAGCTGAAGCTTCGGGTCAAAGGCAACTAGCGATGCCGGCGAGCGGCCATGAAGTTCCTGATGCAGCAAATCAGTAGGTACATGGATCTTTGCTTTTTTCGGCGGTGCTGCTTCCATATTTTAGCCCTCTCGTTTGCTGATCTAGAGGATGGATTTGTTGCAAGATTCAGATCCAGTCTGCTTGAGGAGGTGGGGAAGAGCTTGGTGCCGGCTCATGTGGTTGTCAATGACTCTGTCGTGGTGGATCTGCAAGTGGCACCGCAGGGAGGCGGCACAACATGTCAACATCAGATGGTGGACAGCAGCTAAGCACAAACCTTCTTGGCACAGGAGGGGGCGGCGAACAGAAGGGAGAGCTCACCAGCAATGTCGGAGCTGTCGACGGGGAAGAGGAATCCCCAAGCACCGGGGTGGAACAAAGGTTGGTGAAATAGCAACTTTGCATTCCATAAGATATTATGTGACTTAGGAAATGAAAGTAGAAATGACTGAATATATCATCCATTTTGAGCAAGTGCTGGTTGCTGTCTGCATTAATAAATTTCTGCTGTATGTGCGTGTGTTTCCACGCTGATTTGTTCTCTGCATTCACAAAATTCAGGCGTCAGTTGTCTCTGAAAGTACAAATGCATGTTGATTACTCTCTGAGTGAAAAGATTTCTGATATATGTACTGGTGATTGCAGAGTGTTTCTCCCTGCATTTAGATAATTCATACTATATGAGAGCCTGTGTTTTCAGGCTGGTTGCTCTCTGCAGTAAGGAAATTACTAAATTATGTACTGTTGTTTGCAGTATGTTTGGTGTCCGCATTTTGAAAACTCATAGTATATGTGCCTGTGTTGGTAGGCTGGTTGCTCCATGCGATTAGAAAAAAAATCATGCTATATGTGCCTCTGTTTTGTATGTTGATTGCTTTCTGCAATTAGAAATTTCATTGTTTGTGTTGCCTGTGTTTGCAGGCTAAGGATTAATGCTGCCGCCCCAGCAGAACACCGTGCCCACCTTGTGTGAGTGCGTTTGAGAAGGCATTCAGGTGTTTCGCGAAGAACCCATCTGAAAATGTGATCACACCTGTTCTTAGCACTACTTTCGACTCTTTTGTCCAGGCGTATGACTTCTACAACTTGTATTCGTGAGAGAAGGGTTTTGGCATCCGGTATGGCAAGAGATGGCTAAATGTCGAGAGGACAGAGTGCATGCAGGAGATAGTTGGTGGGTGCTCGGTTAGTTATTAATTTTGCTGTTGCTGCTTTGTGGTCGGTAATTCAGTTATGTTCGGGTGTACTTCCAGTGTTTGTAATTGATTAAAGTATGTGAACATTTCTTCAGGGTAAAGCTGGGGTCGAGAAAACAAGGACGAGCAGAGGACAACGGGTGGTACACTGGAGAGCATAGAGACAATCAGAAATCTCAACAGGGGAAATGAACCCTCAAGCGCGAGGATTGTCTAAGGGGTTCGTTCTGATTTCGCAGGGAACAATTCTCGCGTTGGTGTGTGCGGTCTTGCTTGTTTATTTATTAATTTGGAATACTTAGTAAACAATGTTTATCATACGGATGCAAGAACGACTAGGACAAATTGTGTAGTCAATCCATTTGGCATGACAAAGGTGCTGCTGAGATGTGTATGCGTTATTGGTTGGTAGAAATTCAAAAATAGTAATGTTGGTACTTCTTTTTGCGCCATGTTAGTAAAGCGTGACCGATGTACAAGCATTCAGAAGTTTGACAATAACATATATGATAGTGTGCACTTACCTGCCGTCTGTGGAATAATGTTGCATGATATGAATCATTTTAGTATAGTTCTTACTGCTTTTGCGGCATTTTAGGAAAATCTAATCGAATGTGCAAGTAGTTCAGAATTTTGATAATAACGTGGATGATAGTCTGAACTCTTTTTGGAAGAGTTACATTTTCAGGCTTATGATAGGAGCTGGCGGCACCCAGTAAGGCCCCTTGCCCGTCTTGCTAGAGTGCTTTCAAGAAAGCAGTGAGGGCTTTTGCTGAGAACCGCTCAGGCAATGTCATTGTCCTGAAACCGGGTATAAGTTTTGACTCGCTTGGAGAGGCGTACGACTTCTGCAACATGTACTCTTGGGAGAAAGGATTTGGAACAATCGGTGACTCCATTCTTCTTAACCAAGTTCAGTCATTGATTTGTCTTCAGTCTAAGGTAAGTGATACCACATATTGCGAGTCCTCTTTTTAATCCTCAATTTCTCATGCTGAATGTTGCTATTAATGCTTACTTGTACATTAATTAAGCTATTGGAATCCTTCATCATGTTCCTGTTTGGTTAGTAATTAATTGGGAGCTAATCAGTTTGGGGTTTCAGGCACCTCGGTATGCACATGACGCGGCAGAGCCCAAGAACATATCATTTGGCAAAGGCCACTGGAACAATACATACTACGTCTTAGCAACTACTAACATGAAGTTGCGCTCAGGCTCTGTCGTAGGCTAAAGAGGTACTATTTATTGTATCACTATGTAATATTTTTACAGTCTATAAGATTATTTATATGGCAAGTACTGGTCTCATCGCCAGCAACCTGTAGTTTCACCGTCCATAGTTCTGATCATACTACTGTGCCTACAGTCACGCCCATTCAACTTATTTAGAGGAACTAAAACAAGCATTTCACTGTCCTGGACAATCAGTTAAGGAATTTGAAAGGTTAAGTGAAGTTTAATATTTGGGGGAAAGGGAGAAACGCCTAAATTAGATGGCATAGTACAATTTTATACTCTGTCGTTGAAATCCGGCGTTTGAGCATCCTTTGCATGATAAGCACAAAGACCACCATCAGACGCCGCCGTTCTCTAGTTGTTAACGTGGTCATCAAACACGTTCTGTCGTGCCCTTTCCAGATGCTCTGGAGGAGACAAGTGATGATAGTGGACAGTAGTTTCTACGGGGATAACCCCCATTTAAACTGAAGATGCAATTTCAGTCCAGCCTTCCTTTTTTCCTTCACATCTTTCTGTTTATAAGAATTGTTTACTTAATATTGTCAGTTAAGATACTATCTTTTTTTTGCCTTGATGAATTATGGTACACCTTCAGTCTTCTTTTCATCTGCTTGTTTACTGTTTCCGTCTACCCTCCGTATGTACTGCTCAGACAGTTGGATATCTTGCATTAATTTTTACATGACAAATTTGAAGCCAAATTTAGAAGATGTAGATATATACTAGTGCAGGTAAATGTTAACTTCATACATTACTAGGTGTTTAATAGCTGCAACATTCTTGAAACAGTTGAGGATGGGCCTGTTATACTGCAACAAAGAAGCCAATTGTACAAAATCTTGCATACTCGGTCTGCAACTTGCATCAGTTTTGGTCTAGCCTTGGTTCTTCTGATCATGGTGCCTTCCTCGAGGGTTTTGAATTGCTTGGTTCAACAAAAAAAAGCAAGGAACACATTCTCCTCTGTGCCTCTTTAGACAAAAAGTTTCTACGCAAATTGATGATATGCATGTAAGCATGGCATTACCTAAGTCATTAATCCATTGTCAGTTGCAAATATTGTTCCTGATCGCAGACGATATTTAATACTTATTGTGTTTTTTCTTTGTTTGCTGATCAATATCATATTCAGTTGTTTCAGTATGATTTCATTAAAACTAAAAACTGAAGTACTCAACCTACGATGCTCACATGTTGGTTCCATTGTACAAAGCTACGGAAAGATTTGTTGGGGAAGTGCCTAGGCTGAAGATGGTTGCTATATTGGTGCTCGTGGCATTGGTGTGAACCGAGCATCCTTGTTCGGAGAGTTAATTACAGATATACGGCAGTTTGTGGTTTGCAGATACTTACCATGTTGTACCCTCTCAGGAATTAGTCAAGATTTCTATGCTTTTAGACTGAAATTCACCTTGTATATTGTAGTGTGTGAGGGTTAGGTGGAAGGATTGATTGCGAGCTGGAGGAAGTACTGGCCAAAGTAAGATGGTTACACCGAGCACATGACACATCATCATACTTTCATAAAAGGAACGTCGGCTATAATACTTGATAAATCTAAAAACCTGATTAACATCTAACCACGACGCAAACAACTTGACGTACTGACAAGTAACCGTCCAGTGGGGTAAACATGATTACATAGTACACTGATCTAATTGCTCTGATGCACGAACAGTAACAGGAGCACAACAAGGACGATCAGTGTTGGCAGTAGATTGGTGCCCGCAAGCAGCAACGCAATCCGCTGGGTGTCCAAGCAACATGCTACAGATGCACAAGGAGGAGCATGGAGCTGAGTATGGAGAGGTGGATTTGTGAGCTGCTGCTGCTGCTGCTGCCCGTGGTTGCCTTCCACGAAGGATTGTTGCCGGTGACCTCTGTGCATCAGAGATGACGGTGGCTAAGCATTGCGTATTGTTGGCCGTCTGCTGCTCCACTCAACACGGTGGCCTATGTCTCGATGGATCTGATGGATCCACAAAGGCCAGCCTGCGGGACAATATTGGTGAACGAGGTGAGACAGAGTATGATCCGAGAATCAACGAAAACAACGAGGGGAGTGGTGGGAACTTACATGACGCACTTGTAGAACCGCGAGCCCGGACGAGATTCATAGCTGCAGATCCAGGTGATGACCCTCAACCCTGCCGCCACAATCGGGGAGGGAATCATAGGCAGGATGTCGCCGACGGCAGAGAACGCTGAGGCGCATGCAAGTCATGCCGTCAAGCTTGGGTTTGGACCAGAGAAAAGGGGTATATGTGCGGGGGCGCCGATTTTTTTGGGACATGAAGAAGAAATTTGTAGAGGAAACATGGTCGGTGGTTGTTGGACGGCAGTAATTGTGCGTCAGGAAAGGAAACGCACGGCGTTAGACCAGCCTAGAACCGAGCCGTGGCCCATATGGCAAGTGGACATCTGTGCGGGCGGAGTTTTAACGGTGCCCGTCAGATTTATCAGCCGACAATGGTGGGCCCGTGTGCAGACTTTACTAGAAATACGGGTCGCTATCGATCGATATACAACGTTCTGTACAACACGCTGTTCGAATCTTGATGTGAATGGGCGATGTGGATATAGGGTCCATCTGTGCTCGGGATCAGATTAGTACTTTCATTCTATATTGGCAAAGGTTCAGTTATAATCTATGAGTGTTCAATTCATACATGCTTGTGCAAAATTACTGCTGTACTGGCCAGAATTCAGTGCTAAAGTTCACTTCATATATGTGTTCTGTCAAAATTTAGTTATGCACTAGTATTGTACAAGCACATTGGGATATATGTATACATATTTGTCAGAAATCAGTGGAATATTTGTTGGTCTCACTGTACATGCACATTTTCAATCATACATTCAGTCGCATTTGTTGGTCTCATTAGTTTGACTCATTACACATGCATAATCTTTCAAAATGCAGATACATTCAGTCATAATTTTTGGGCTCACTTCATATATTCAGTCAAATGCAGATACATGTTGGTCCCACTTCCATTAGAACAAAGAATAGTTCACAAATATTGGAACAAAGAATAGTTCACTTCCATTAGAACACAAGGATAGTTCACTTCCATTAGAATATAGTACTAGTGCATAATTGAGATTACATAACAGCCAAAAGTCGCTCAAACAAGGTGCAACTGGAGCTACTGGCGGCAATGGGAAGGGGAGGCGCGACAGGGATGCCACCGGCGGAAACAGAGGGGGAGGCGCAAATGGTATGCCACCGATGACGGGAGGGGGAGACGCGCCGAGGCTGCCGCCGTCGACCGAACTGTCTGAAGTGTGTTGTGGTGGACAGCAATTTGGAAAGTTAGGAATTCAGGCTGCCCTTTGGGGATTTTGACCGGCGAGATGGTGACATGGCGGACATGGACGACGCGGCATACACGAGCCATACGTTTATATGTAGCCCAGGACTGGTTGCACGAGTTCAAGGACCATAATGACATCGTATTCGCGAGTTTGGGGATTGTATTGGAGCAGTTTCAGAGTTTAAGGACCATTCTGGACCTTGCCAACAACTTCAGGGACGGTTCATGCATTTTACTCCTATCTGGGCTATGCCACGTTGGATCGCTAGGAGACAAAGAAAGATCGAGCGCTCCCTCGTCATGTCCACGTCTTCACCCGTAGTATGCCTGACAGCCAATGAAGAGAGAGCTTCGTGCTAGCCTATTGGATGTGCGAGAGAGGGAGAGAAAACGCGTCAGGTGGGGACAAGAGAGAAAAAAGCAGTTCAATCCCACGCAACTTCCTCTCTCTCGCATCTCCTTATCTCCGCCCGGCCGACAGCTAGGGTTCCGCCGGCGCCGCCAAAGCCACCTCCACCATACCTTCTCCTCCAGCCTATCCCCACCGTCGCCCCAGGCTAGAAGGCGGGTACCGCCGTCACGAGCATGACCCCCTCCTTGCTGGCGGGCTCAGCAACGACTTCGTCTCCATCTGGAACCCATCGCCGCCGCGGCTGCCGCGGCTACCATCCGACCCGAGAGGAGCAGCTCGCAGTAGGTCTTCCTCGTCTCCATCTCCAAGCCCCACGCGAGCGCCGGCAGTGGCACGGAGCTGGCGAAGAAGGTGACTGTGGTTGGATCTGTCGCACGAGAGGCGGCGGCGCGATGTGGCCTTGCAATACTCTTAGGCATTGGTGAAATCCGGTAGGAGCACTTTTTTACTCTACTTTTGTGGCAATTTCTTACTTCCCCTTGTCGCTGGTTTCTATATGTCTCTCTACGTCTGACAAGAGATAATTGACACTTTGTTTTATCATAACAGTTCTGCAATCTAGGAACGAGGCCAACTTCAGGAGCTGATTGAAGCTGCACTAAAATTAGCTACAAAGTAACATCAAAACAATTTGTGGGCAACCTCCTACAGGAAGAAAATTACAGTTTGGATGAGGATTTGTAGTCCATAGGATGGTCAGGTCCTGATAGGTTCAAAAGGTAAACAAATCTTTATATCTATTTTGCATCTAGGATTGACGAAGTAAATGATTTTTACATATGCTCATTTATTTGTGTAAGCTAATGGTGCCTGCTGATAATAACTAATATCAAGTCTTTGATTCTTTTGTAGATCAGGTCATACCATCATGACTATATTCGATTTGGATCCTTAGGTACATCAAATGTGTCTATCCAAGAGGAGCACAATTTTAGAGGAGTATTTCTTTATGGTTCTGATTCCCCACCCCCATGTTAATATCTCTGTATGATTACCACGTTACAAGTCTTCTTTTATATCCAAAAGGGGGACTAGCAATCTACATCAAGCTTATTGGATTGGTTGTTCATGCCTACATCAATGTACTGTTCAACATCAAGCTTATCGGATCAACTGTTCATGCCTAAATCAACCAAACAAGTATGGAGTTATCTTATGTTATTTCAAGGTAGAACCAAGAAGATTGTTAAATTCTTTCCTCCTGCATTAACAGAACACACAGAAAATCGAATTTACCTAAAAAATGTATGTTGATTATCTAGGCTTCTCCTGAAGGACATTTACCTACTATTCTACCAATCCTTTGAAGTTATTTCTTTTACTCGGTGGTTCTGCGGGATATCAAATTATTTTTAATTCTAGTATTTCTTACTTAGTATATGTCACCTGCAGATTCATCCTTCATAAAACGTTATTCCCATATAGTTAAGGAGCAGGAAAATGCTCGGTCAGGCTGCTTAAGAACCTGAAGAAATGGCTTATAAATAACTTTTTTATCTTGTCATATTAGATTCTTAGTGCATTAGTCCTAGATTGCAACCTGAGTTCATCCTATTCCTACTTGTTGTCATTTTCCAACAGTAAGAAGTGGCTTCTCTACAGAAATGAGTAGCATGTGCTCTTTGGGTGGGTGGATTATATTGTTGCAGATATATTACAGTTGATGTTGGATGCATTTTCCAATCCCATTTTGTTAAATACTTTATACTAGCCTTTCTATTTTTGCTCTACTGCTTTGCGAAACAATTGATTACTTGTGATTAGACTCTGATTATGGTCTTTGCGTGTGGTTAGGCTAGGCAAATTAAACACACACACACATATCAAGTTAAAATGGAAGGTCAAAAGAGTAAATTAGTTGCTGCCCATAGTACTCTGCTTTGAACCCAGACATTATTGTAGAACTATTGGCTAATTAAACATAGGAGGATGATACGTCTCCAACGTATCTATAATTTTTGATTGTTCCATGCTATTATATTACCCGTTTTGGATGTTTATGGGCTTTACTTTACACTTTTATATCATTTTTGGGACTAACCTACTAACCGGAGGCCCAACCTGAATTGCTGGGTTTTTTTCTATTTCAGTGTTTCGAAGAAAATGAGTATCAAATGGAGTCCAAACAGAATGAAACCTTCAGGAGCGATCTTTTTGGAACAAATGCAATCCAGGAGACTTGGAGTGGACGTCAAGAAGCAGCCGAGGCAGCCACGAGGGTGCCTGGCGCGCCCCCACCCTCGTGGCTCCCCTGACCGACTTTTTTCGTCTATATATACTTGCATACCCTGAAAACATCGAGGAGCACCACGAAAACCTATTTCCACCGTCGCAACCTTTTGTACCCGTGAGATCCCATCTTGGAGCCTTTTCCGACGCTCCGTCGAAGGGGTAATTGATCACGAAGGGCTTCTACATCATCGCCAAGGCCTCTTCGATGAGTTGTGAGTAGTTTACCACAGACCTTCGGGTCCATAATTATTAACTAGATGGCTTCTTATGTCTCTTTGAATCTCAATACAATGTTCTTCTCGATCTTCATGGAGATCTATTTGATGTAACTCTTTTGGCGGTGTGTTTGTCGAGATCCGATGAATTTGTGGGTTTATGATCAAGTTTATCTATGAGAAATATTTGAATCTCCTCTGAATTCTTTTATGTATGATTGGTTATCTTTCCTAGTCTCTTCGAATTATCAGTTTGGTTTGGCCTATTAGATTGATCTTTCTAGCAATGGGAGAAGTGCTTAGCTTTGGGTTCAATCTTGCGGTGTCCTTTCCCAGTGATAGCAGTGGCAACAAGGCACGTATTGTATTGTTGCCATCGAGGATAAAAAGATGGGGTTTATATCATATTGCTTGAGTTTATCCCTCTACATCATGTCATCTTGCCTAATGCGTTACTCTGTTCTTATGAACTTAATACTCTAGATGCATGCTGGATAGCGGTCGGTGTGTGGAGTAATAGTAGTAGATGCAGAATCGTTTCGGTCTACTTGTCGCAGACATGATGCCTTTATGCATGATCATGCCTAGATAATCTCATAACTATGCACTTTTCTATCAATTGCTCGATAGTAATTTTGTTCACCCACCGTAATACTTATGCTATCTTGAGAGAAGCCACTAGTGAAACCTATGGCCCCCGGGTCTATTTTCCATCATATAAATTTTTGATCTATCTTATTTTGCAATCTTTACTTTCCAATCTATATCATAAAAATACTAAAAATATTTATCTTATCTTATTATCTCTATCAGATCTCACTTTCGCAAGTGGTCGTGAAGGGATTCACAACCCCTTTATCGCGTTGGTTGCGAGGTTCTTGTTTGTTTGTGTAGGTATGAGGGACGTGTGTGGAGCCTCCTACTGGATTGATACCTTGGTTCTCAAAAACTGAGGAAAATACTTACGCTACTTTGCTGCATCACCCTTTCCCCTTCAAGGGAAAACCAACGCAGTGCTCAAGAGGTAGCAAAAAGGATTTCTGGCGCCGTTGCTGGGGAGGTTTTCGCTCAAGTCAAGACATACCAAGTACCCATCACAAACTCATCTCTCTCGCATTACATTATTTGCCATTTGCCTCTCATTTTCCTCTGCCCCACTTCACCCTTGGCATTTTATTCGCCCTCTCTTTTCTGTTCGCCTCTTTTTTGCTTGCCTCTTGTGTGCTTGTGTGTTGGATTGCTTGTCACGATGGCTCAAGATAACACTAAATTGTGTGACTTTACCAATACCAACAATAATGATTTCCTTAGCACTCCGATTGCTCCTCTTAATGATGCTGAATCTTGTGAAATCAATGTTGCTTTGTTGAATCTTGTTATGAAAGATCAATTCTCCGGCCTTCCTAGTGAAGATGTCACTACTCATCTAAATAACTTTGTTGATTTGTGTGATATGCAAAAGAAGAAAGACATGGATAATGATATTGCTAAATTGAAGTCATTTCCGTTTTCACTTAGAGATCATGCCAAAACTTGGTTTTCGTCTTTGCCTAAAAATAATATTGATTCATGGAATAAGTGCAAAGATGCTTTTATCTCTAAGTATTTTCCTCCCGCTAAGATCATCTCCCTTAGGAACGATATTATGAATTTTAATCAACTTGATCATGAACATGTTGCACAATCTTAGGAGAGGATGAAATTAATAATTCAAAATTGCCCTACTCATGGATTAAATTTATGGATGATCATACAAAATTTTTATGCCGGATTGAATTTTGCTTCTAGAAATCTTTTAGATTTGGCCGCGGGAGGCACTTTTATGGAAATCACTTTAGGAGAAGCTGCTAAACTCCTAGATAATATTATGGTTAATTATTCTCAATGGCACACCGAAAAATCTACTAATAAAAAGGTTCATGCGACAGAAGAAATTAATGTTTTGAGTGAAAAGATGGATGAACTTATGAAATGTTTGCTACTAAGAGTGCTCCTATTGATCCCAATGATATGCCTTTGTCTACTTTGATTGAGAATAATAATGAATCTATGGATGTGAATTTTGTTGGTAGGAATAATTTTGGTAACAATGCTTATAGAGGAAACTTTAATCCTATGTCGTTTCCTAGTAATTCCTCTAATAATTATGGTAATTCCTACAACAACTCTTATGGAAAATTTAATAAGACGCCCTCTGATTTTGAGAATAGTGTTAAAGAATTTATGATCTCTCAAAAAAAATTCAATGCTTTGCTTGAAGAAAAATTGCTTAAAGTTGATGAATTGGCTAGAAACGTTGATAGACTTTCTCTTAATGTTGATTCTTTGAAACTTAGATCTATTCCACCTAAGCATGATATCAATGAGTCTCTCAAAGCCATGAGAATTTCCATTGATGAGCGTGAAGAAAGAACCGCTAGGATGCGTGCTAAGAAAGATTGCTTTGTAAAAGTGTGTTCTTCTAGTTTCCGTGATAATAATGATGAAGAACTAAAAGTTATTGATGTGTCCCCTATTAAATCTTTGTTTTGCAGTATGAATCTTGATAATGATGGGACTAGAGATGAGTCAACTTTAGTTAAAAGGCGTCCCAATAATTCGGAGTTTCTAGATCTTGATGCTAAATTTGGTAAAAGTGGGATTGGAGAGGTCAAAACTTTACATAGCAATGAACCCAATATTTTGGATTTCAAGAAATTTAATTATGATAATTGTTTTTTAATAGATTGTTTTTCCTTGTTGCAATCCGTGTTGAATTCTCCTCATGCTTATAGTCAAAATAAAGCTTTTACCAATCATATTGTTGATGCCTTGATGCAATCTTATGAAGAAAAACTTGAATTGGAAGTTTCTATCCCTAGAAAACTTTATGATGAGTCAGAACCTACTATAAAAATTAAAATTAAAGATCATGAATGCTATGCTTTGTGTGATTTGGGTGCTAGTATTTCCACGATTCCAAAAACTTTATGTGATGTGCTAGGTTTCCGTGAATTTGATGATTGCTCTTTAAACTTGCACCTTGCGGATTACACTATTAAGAAACCCATGGTAAGGATTAATGATGTTCTTATTGTTGCAAATAGGAATTATGTGCCCATAGATTTCATCGTTCTTGATATAGATTGCAATATTTCATGTCCTATTATTCTTGGTAGACCTTTCCTTAGAACGATTGGTGCAATTATTGATATGAAGGAAGGAAATATTAGATTCCAGTTTCCATTAAGGAAAGACATGGAACACTTTCCTAGAAATAAAATCAATGACCTTATGAATCTATTATGAGAGCCACTTATGAACCGAATACCAAAGATGGCAATACTTAGATCTATTCTCGCTTTTATGCCTAGCTAGGGGCGTTAAACGATAGCGCTTGTTGGGAGGCAACCCAATTTTATTTTTGTTCCTTGCTTTTTACTTCTGTTTAGTAATAAATAAATCATCTACTTCTTTTTAGATGTGGTTTTATGTTTTAATTAGTGTTTGTGCCAAGTAGAACCTATAGGATAACCTACGGTGATAGTTAATATGATCTTGCTAAAAAACAGAAACTTTTGCACGCATGAGAATAATTTTAATAAATCACAGAAACGTGATTTTTAGTTGATTCCTTTTGCAGTAGAGCAATAGACAAATTTCCCAGGACTTCCTATTTTTGTAGGAGTTTTAGAGTCCCATAAGTATTTTAAAGTTACATATCTCTACAGACTGTTATGTTTTTGACAGATTCTGTTTTTCGTGTGTTGTTTGCTTATTTTGATGAATCTATGGCTAGTATCGGGGGGTATGAACCATAGAGAAGTTGGAATACAGTAGGTTTAACACCAATATAAATAAAGAATGAGTTAATTACAGTACCTTAAGTGGTGGTTTTTCTTTCTTGCACTAACGGAGCTTATGAGATTTCCTGTTGAGTTTTGTGTTGTGAAGTTTTCAAGTTTTGGGTAAAGATTGGATGGACTATGGAATAAGAAGTGGCAAGAGCCTAAGCTTGGGGATGACCATGGCACCCCAATATAATTCAAGGACAACCAAAAGCCTAAGATTGGGGATGCCCCGGAAAGCATCCTCTCTTTCGTCTTCGTCTATCGGTAACTTTACTTGGAGCTATATTTTTATTCGCCACATGATATGTGTTTTGCTTGGAGCGTCTTGTATGATATGAGTCTTTGATTTTTAGTTTACCATAATGGTCCTTGCTGTACACACATTTTGCGAGAGACACATATGATTCGGAATTTATTAGAGTACTCTATGTGCTTCACTTATATCTTTTGAGCTAGACAATTTTGCTCTAGTACTTCACTTATATCATTTTAGAGCACGGCGGTGGCTTTATTTTGTAGAAATTATTGATCTCTCATGCTTCACTTATATTATTTTGAGAGTCTTGTAGAACAGCATGGTATTTGCTATGGTTATAAAATTGGTCCTAGAATGATGGGCATCCAAGTTGGGTATAATAAAAACTATCATAGAGAGTGCATTAAACACTATGATCAATTTGATACTTGATAATTGTTTTGAGATATAAAGGTGATAATGTTAGAGTCATGCTAGTGGGGTAATTGTGAAATTGAGAAATATTTGTGTTAAAGTTGGCAAGTCCCGTAGCATGCACATATGGTAAAAGTTGTGTAACAAATTTGTTGCATGGGGTGCTCTTTTGATTGCCTTCCTTATGTGTGGACGTCGGGATCGCGCGATGGTTAACTCCTACCAACCCTTCCCCTAAGAGCATGCGTAGTAGTACTTTGCTTCGAGGGCTAATTAACTTTTGCAATAAGTATATGAGTTCTTTATGACTAATGTGAGTCCGTGGATTATACACACTCTCACCCTTCCACCATTGCTAGCCTCTCTTATGCCTTGCAACTTTCGCCGGTATTATACACCCACCATTTACGTTCCTCAGAACAGCTACCATACCTACCTATTATGACATTGCCATAGCCATCCCGAGATATATTGCCATACAACTTTCCACTGTTCCGTTTACTATGACACGCTCCATCATTGTCATATTGCTTTTGCATGATCATGTAGTTGACATCATATTTGTGGCAAGGCCACCTTCATAATTCTTTCATACATGTCACTCTTGATACATTGCATATCCCGGTACACCGCCGGAGCATTCACATAGAGTCATATTTTGTTCTAAGTATTGAGTTGTAATTCTTGAGTTGTAAATCAATAAATTGTGATGATCTTCATTATTAGAGCAGTGTCCCAAGTGAGGAAAGGATGGTGGAGACTATGATTCCGCCACAAGTCGGGATGAGACTCCGGACATTATAAAAAAAGAGAGGCCAAAGAAGCCCAAATAAAAAAGAGAGGCCAAAGAAGCCCACCAAATAAAAAAAATGAGAGAAAAGAGAGAAGGGACAATGTTACTATCCTTTTTCCACACTTGTGCTTCAAAGTAGCACCATGATCTTCATGATAGAGAGTCTCCTATGTTGTCACTTTCATATACTAGTGGGAATTTTTCATTATAGAACTTGGCTTGTATATTCCAATGACGGGCTTCCTCAAAATGCCCTAGGTCTTCGTGAGCAAGAAAGTTGGATGCACACCCACTTAGTTTCTTTTGTTGAGCTTTCATACATTTATAGCTGTAGTGCATCCTTTGCATGGCAATACCTACTCACTCACATTGATATCTATTAATGGCATCTCCATAGCCCATTGATACGCCTAGTTGATGTGAGACTATCTTCTCTCTTTTTTGTCTTCTTCACAACCACCATCCCATTCCACATATACTGCTATATCCATGGCTTGCGCTCATGTATTGCGTGAGAGCTGAAAAAGCCGAAGCGCGTTAAAAAGTATGAACCAATTGCTTGGCTGAAACCGGGGTTGTGCATGATGGGAGTATTTTGTGTGATGAAAATGAAGCATAGCCTAACTATATGATTTTGTAGGGATAAGCTTTCTTTGGCTATGCTATTTTGATAAGACATGATTACTTTGTTAGTATGCTTGAAGTATTACTATTTTTATGTTAATATGAACTTTTATCTTGAATCATTTGGATCCAAACATTCATGCCACAATAAAGAAAATTACATTGAGAAATACACTAGGTAGCATTCCACATCAAAAATTATGTTTTTATCATTTACCTACTCGAGGACGAGCAGGAATTAAGCTTGAGGATGCTTGATACGTCTCCAACGTATCTATAATTTTTGATTGTTCCATGCTATTATATTACCAGTTTTGGAAGTTTATGGGCTTTACTTTACACTTTTATATCATTTTTGGGACTAACCTACTAACTGGAGGCCCAACACGAATTGTTGTTTTTTTGCCTATTTCAGTGTTTCGAAGAAAACAAATATCAAACGGAGTCAAAATGGAATGAAACCTTCAGGAGTGATCTTTTTGGAACAAACGCAATCCAGGAGACTTGGAGTGGACGTCAAGAAGCAGCCGAGGCGGCCATGAGGGTGCCTGGCGCACCCTAGGGGGGTGGGCGCGCTCCCCACCCTCGTGGGCCCCTCGTGGCTCCCCTGACCGACTTCTTTCACCTATATATACTTGCATACCCTAAAAACAACGATGAGCACCACGAAAACCTATTTCCACCGCCGCAACCTTTTGTACCCGTGAGATCCCATCTTGGAGCCTTTTCCGACGCTCCGTTGGAGGGGGAATTGATCACGAAGGGCTTCTACATCATCGCCAAGGCCTCTCCGATGAGTTGTGAGTAGTTTACCACAGACCTTCGGGTCCATAATTATTAGCTAGATGGCTTCTTCTCTCTCTTTGAATCTCAATACAATGTTCTCCTCGATCTTCTTGGAGATCTATTCGATGTAACTCTTTTTGCGGTGTGTTTGTCAAGATCCGATGAATTGTGGGTTTATGATCAAGTTTATCTATGAGAAATATTTGAATCTCCTCTGAATTCTTTTATGTATGATTGGTTATCTTTGCAAGTCTCTTCGAATTATCAGTTTGGTTTGGCCTACTAGATTGATCTTTCTAGCAATGGGAGAAGTGCTTAGCTTTGGGTTCAATCTTGCGGTGTCCTTTCCCAGTGACAGCAGTGGCAGCAAGGCACATATTGTATTGTTGCCATCGAGGATAAAAAGATGGGGTTTATATCATATTGCTTGAGTTTATCCCTCTACATCATGTCATCTTGCCTAATGCGTTACTCTGTTCTTATGAACTTAATACTCTAGATGCATGCTGGATAGCGGTCGGTGTGTGGAGTAATAGTAGTAGATGCAGAATCGTTTCGGTCTACTTGTCGCAGACATGATGCCTATATGCATGATCATGCCTAGATAATCTCATAACTATGCACTTTTCTATCAATTGCTCGATAGTAATTTTGTTCACCCACCGTAATACTTATGCTATCTTGAGAGAAGCCACTAGTGAAACCTATGGCCCCCGGGTCTATTTTCCATCATATAAATTTTCGATCTATCTTATTTTGCAATCTTTACTTTCCAATCTATATCATAAAAATACTAAAAATATTTATCTTATCTTATTATCTCTATCAGATCTCACTTTCGCAAGTGGTCGTGAAGGGATTCACAACCCCTTTATCGCGTTGGTTGCGAGGTTCTTGTTTGTTTGTGTAGGTATGAGGGACGTGTGTGGAGCCTCCTACTGGATTGATACATTGGTTCTCAAAAACCGAGGGAAATACTTACGCTACTTTGCTGCATCACCCTTTCCTCTTCAAGGGAAAACCAACGCAGTGCTCAAGAGGTAGCAGAGAACATGACATAATATTTGACAACACTGTTGTGATTGTATATTGTTAGTTATTCATGCAAGGAAGATTTTTAAATATAGCCTATTATTTGTACTTCTATTTTTAGTCTATGGTGACGTGTATGTTCGTAATGAAATAAAGGATTGGAATCGACAATTTCTGGTTTAGTGTAGTCATTAAATTATGCTTAGTTTTTTGTTTTGCCTGATCTTCTATTGTTGTTCCCAGTTCTCTGAAAGTTCCTTTTGCGAAGAATGTCAAAGTGCTTGTGACTGTATTTCTAGGCTATATGTTAGTAACCTGGCAGACAAGAACATTCGAGTGTATTGCCTTGTCTCTCTGCATGTTGGCTGCCAAGTTTCTTTGGCATGAGGCATATATGTTATATTGCTATTTGAGATGCGATTCTCCTATCCTTATAAGCATATTGTTTGTCCTGATTTTCTGCATGCTCTCTGTTCTTCACAGATTATACTTAAAACATTCTTGATTAAATCAATCAAAATAAGTTATCCTTGGAAACCTCCTGATCGATAGAGAAGCACTTCAAGATTTGTAGAATATTTGGTATATACTTCAATTGCACCTGTGATTAAATTTGTCAAAATTAGAAATAATTTTCGGTCAGAAGGATGCAAAATAAATTGTTCTTAAAGGTAGATTTGATTGATTGAATTGAGCAAAATAAGGTCCATAGTTGCATTGTTCTTCAGAGATAATCTTCTTTGAAATTGTCGGATCTGCTTGAAATAATATAGTTTTAGCTAACTTTTCATACATGGTCTGGTAATTGTCTACTATTTGTAGACTCTTAATTATGTCACTGTGATTGCTCAACAAGCTTGTGAACTGTCAGTTTGTCCCACCTAATGGAGTTTATGTGTGTTTATGCAGCCTAGAAGTTCTTGGAAGTTATCTTCTGTTGATGTGCCCAGTTCTTTGAAAGTTCCTTTTGTGAAGTGTGTCAAAGTGCTTGTGACTGTATTTCTAGGCTATATGTTAGTAACCTGGCAGACAAGAACATTCGAGTGTACTGCCTTGTCTCTCTGCATGTTGCCTGCCAAGTTAAATTTGCCATGAGGCATATATGTTATATTGCTATTTGAGATGTGATTCTCCCGTCGCCGAGCAGAGCAGGGTGTCTCCAGCAGGAGAGGCGCTGGTTCTGCCAGATCGGTTGGCCACGTGCTATGGGGATGCCCCGATGGGGAAGATGGCTCAATTATCAACTACAATGTTGGTGCATCAAGTGGTGGATACATTGTTGGCTTGAATTTTCATGCCCCCTAAAGGTTCTAAGTGAGTGTTGCATCAAAGGGTGTTGCTGTGATTTCCTAGATGTATTGATTAGGGGTGAGTCAAGGTTACATGATTTAGTTCATTGTTGGCTAGAAGATTACAACACAGTATGAATGGTGGCCAATTTTATATTCAGTTGCACTTCACATGTTTGTTTTTGGGATGATTGCTGTTCTCTTTTTTATGACTATTGATTGTTCCCTTTACCTAGAATATTTAGGATGACAATCCTTACAATGCTAGGAGGGGGCACATCTTACGCTCAAGAGGGCCGAGAAAGCTCGCATTTTGGTTGACAAGATTCCGGGTACTCCTTATTTTCAGATAATGTACTGCTTATTTTCTGTTATCACTTTATCTGATTGTGCTGGTTGTATCGTCCTAGGTACTCGGTAGTCGTGGCGCTGTTCCGCGGTGGCTTCCCATACTAGTTGGCGGGACGGAGGAGGCTCACCGCCGTGCGTGACAGCCGCAATGGCGAGGACACTGCTGCCAAGATGAAGGGCCACTTCAATTTGAAGTCGAGGACGTCAGCTGATGTCGCGAGGAAGATGCGCGAGCTCCTGATCTACGTTGACCTCCACTATGGCTCACACAGTGATAGATGCAAATTGGAAGGAGAATGTGACATTGATTTTGGCTAGTCTTCCTTGTTTGACCCCCCATCCTTACCTTCGGATTTGGCTTGAATTGCACATGTGTTAGTTTGAAACCTATCGATGACCGTTTTTTCATTCGGTATGTTTAGCAGTGTTTCAGTATCTTAGTTGGTTCTCGTGGCAATCAATCAGTTGAGTTATCTTACTTTTGAGTTAAATGCCAGTCTGCTTTTGATGCCCAGATTTGTGCTAAGACACATAAGATTGGATTTGATGTTGAAACCGACGTGACTGGTAAGAATACATAAAGTTAAACTCAATTTATGTTGATACACTCAACTTTCCCCTGTCCTATGGGCATATGAAAGCCCGGGCTTTCACTTCCAGTGATTTACTGGTATATCAAACTTGGCATCTTTAAGTTTCCAGAGAGGTGATATGTTAGTACTGAAGGAATGAGAGTGTTTGCCAATTTAGCTAATTTCGTAAATATTGCCTGAAGATTCATGATGGCCTTGTTCATGTCAAAGGTATCACCTTCTGAATATCACGTTTCCTATAGGTTTCTAAAATTTGAAATGCCATCATTTTGTTTTGGAATGTCATAATGGCCTTTGATACCACACTATTCTTGCCCCATCTTAAGTTTGACAACCTTTTGACTTGTTGATATTGGTATTTGAGCAACAACTATTGTTTTCAGGCCTGAGTGCTTTCAGCTTCCAAATGAATAGTGTAACTAGCTTTTAGCTTCCAAAGTGCCAATGGATTTACACGATACAACAATCTCATGTTAATATGTGCTATCGTTTTTCATTTATGATAGATGGATTAGAAAGATTATTATCACCTTTCAGTCTCCAACATTTTCCTTGGATTTATTAACCATTAATTTGTATGGCTCATGTAGATTTTTTGAACATCGTATACATCTTGTTGATGCACTGTTTGTGACTCTTCATTTGTCTTTCTACAATATACTCATTTGTAATATGCTTTTCGAGTTATCAGGGCTATTGTATAATCTTATTGTATGCAGACTGTTCATTTTTCATAGGATGGAGAAGCAAGTTGGAATAATCTTTGCATAGTACAAGCTCTGAGATATTTATCTGGCATTGCTTTTGCTTTGCACATATTAGAACGGGGGAAGAATGGACCGCACATTAGTCGGTCGTGTGGTAATAATATTTTAGTTAAATTGTTTAATTTTGTGGCATATACTCCTTCCGTCCCATAATATAAGATGTTTTTATTACACTACAAAGTGCCAAAAAATGTCTTACATTATGAGATGGAGTAGTACCATTTATGATGTAGTATACCTACTTATCTGAATGTATTAATTAATCATTTTCGAATCCTTTATAAACACCACACTATAACCCTTGAAGTCATGTTAATGTTAATTATTCATATTGGATCTAAACTTTTGGCTTTAAACTTCAAGAGGTATTTATTCTTTATACATGCCCATCTCATTTGATGTGTACAGAGGCTAACCACTATTTTTGTAATTCTAAAATGCAGGTCCATACTCGTCCTCTGTAAATGGGCATTCCATCAAAGTTAATATTATCGTGTTCATCATTGAGAAGCCGGACGGTAACACCAAAATATAAAGTGAAGAGGCACACTTATCCAGAACAAGGTTGATCATCAGGTTGTATTGGCAAACATCAAATGGCATGCCGCAAATACAATCGCCAATCTTAGAAAACTCAACAACGGTAAGGAGATTGGCTTGTACAGACTCACCATTCGCCCTCTCAGTATACTGTTGCCAATCCAAGTTGTTCGAATAAGAACTACTTAGTTTCCATGTTTTGTTCTATTGGTCCCTGTTTTCTTATTTTTAGATTTGCTTTCTGGTACAATTTACAAAGCCAGGGTTCGTATCAACCTTGTGTCGAACTATTCACATCTTCTCAGCTTTATCACTTGCAAGGAGTGATCACATATTTTTACAATCTTTTACTATTTTGTACTTCCACCTAACTACTTGTGAAGATTGGCCGTTTCCTTAGTTACTTACCTTCATGTGTTTCATCTAGGATAGCTTTCAACCTTAGCTCAAATTTTCTCCAACTTAAAGCTTTATCTCCAAAGAATAAATGATATTTAGGCCTATTCTATGCAACTTCATTCGTTCTCACCTAAATCAAACACAATGCAGGAACACCACCTGTCAGGATCCATTACTTTGGACAGCTTGAAGAGCATGGTTACTGGGGCAATGAGGTAAAACTCTACGAGCATCATGTCGACACCCTGTTTCCATGTTTTGGCGCAATAAGCCAGGCGTCAAGTACTATGTATGCACCAACAACAAGACATTGCCCAGCCAAGGCCCGAGGATGGTAACTCCAAAAATACATCCTTTCTTGCATATCACATAACACGGTGCATCCCTCTCAATTCCTTCCTTTCTCATGTAGTATTTTCAGGTCCACTACGCCAAAGGAAACCTCGAGACTACATTCACTCGCATGATGATGCGTTGAAGATCAAGCTTGCAACAACAAGGTGCATGGTAATTGTAACATCATGTTAGGAATGGACAAGAGAGCCACCATCACCATCAACTGGTCCAAGTTCCGCGACTATGAAAACATCCGCCAAGGAGACATATGCTCCCTCTGCTTCAGGGTCACCGCAAATCCCTGCCTTGCTCACCATGTATCGCCTCTAGACGCATCATCAACAACAAAAAAGCCTCTCCTTTTGGACGCTGCAATGCCCTGCTTTTAAACTGTTGGGAAACATAGTAATTTCAAAAAATTTCCTACGCACACACAAGATCATGGTGATGCATAGCAACGAGAGGGGAGAGTGTGTCCACGTACCCTTGTAGACCGAAAGCGGAAGCGTTATGACAATGCGGTTGATGTAGTCGTACGTCTTCACGATCCGACCGATCCAAGCACCGAACGTACGGCACCTCCGAGTTCAACACATGTTCAGCTCGATGACGATCCCCGGACTCCGATCCAGCAGGGTGTCGGGGATGAGTTCCGTCAGCACGACGGCGTGGTGACAATGATGATGTTCTACCGACGCAGGGCTTCGCCTAAGCACCGCAACGATATGACCGAGGTGGAATATGGTGGAGGGGGGCACCGCACACGGCTAAGGAACGATCACGAAGATCAACTTATGTGTCTAGAGGTGCCCCCTTGCCCCCGTATATAAAGGAGGGAGGGGGAGGTGCGGCCGGCCCCTAGGGGTGCGCCTGGAGGAGTCCTACTCCCACCGGGAGTAGGACTCCCCCCTCTTGCCTTGGTGGAGAAGGAAAGGGGGAGGGGAAAGAGGAAAGGGGGGCGCCGCCCCCCCTCCTTGTCCTATTCGGACTAGGGGGAGAGGGGGCGCGCGGCCTGCCCTGGCCGGCCGTTCCTCTTCTCCCTCATGGCCCATGTAGGCCCATTAACCCCTGGGGGGGGGGGGTCCGGTAACCCCCCGGTACTCCGGAAAAATCCCGATTTCTCCCGGAATGATTCCGTTATCCAAATATAGGCTTCCAATATATCAATCTTTATGTCTCGACCATTTCAAGACTCCTCGTCATGTCCGTGATCACATCCGGGACTCCGAACAACCTTCGGTACATCAAAACATATAAACTCATAATGAATCTGTCATCGTAACTTTAAGCGTGCGGACCCTACGGGTTCGAGAACTATGTAGACATGACCTAGAACTGTTTCAGGTCAATAACCAATAGCGGAACCTGGATGCTCATATTGGCTCCTACATATTCTACGAAGATCTTTATCGGTCAAACCGCATAACAACATACGTTGTTCCCTTTGTCATCGGTATGTTTACTTGCCCGAGATTCGATCGTTGGTATCCAATACCTAGTTCAATCTCGTTACCGGCAAGTCTCTTTACTCATTACGTAATGCATCATTCCGTAACCAACTCATTGGCCACATTGCTTGCAAGGCTTATAGTGATGTGCATTACCGAGAGGGCCCAGAGACACCTCTCCGACAATCGGAGTGACAAAACCTAATCTCGAAATACGCCAACTCAACATCTATCTTTGGAGACACCTGTAGAGCTCCTTTATAATCACCCAGTTACGTTGTGACGTTTGGTAGCACACAAAGTGTTCCTCCGGTAAACGGGAGTTGCATAATCTCATAGTTGCAGGAACATGTATATGTCATGAAGAAAGCAGTAGCAACATACTAAACGATCAAGTGCTAAGCTAACAGAATGGGTCAAGTCAATCACATCATTCTCCTAATGATGTGATCCCGTTAATCAAATGACAACTATTTTGTCCATGGCTAGGAAACTTAACCATCTTTGATTCACAAGCTAGTCAAGTAGAGGCATACTAGTGAGACTATGTTTGTCTATGTATTCACACATGCATTATGTTTCCGGTTAATACAATTCTTGCATGAATAATAAACATTTACCATGGAATAAGGAAATAAATAATAACTTTATTATTGCCTCTAGGGCATATTTCCTTCAGTCTCCCACTTGCACTAGAGTCAATAATCTAGTTCACATCACCATGTGATTCAACACCAATATTCACATCTGTATGTGATTAACTCCCATAGTTCACATCGTCATGTGATCAACACCCAAAGGGTTTACTAGAGTCAATAATCTAGTTCACATCGCTATGTGATTAACACCCAAAAGAGTACTAAGGTATGATCTTGTTTTGCTCATGAGAGAAGTTTAGTCAACGGGTCTGTCACATTCAGAGCCGTATGTATTTTGCAAATATTCTATGTCTTCAATGCTCTGCATGGAGCTACTCTAGCTAATTGCTCCCACTTTCAATATGTATCCAGATTAAGACTTAGAGTCATCTGGATCAGTGTAAAAGTTTGCACCGATGTAACTTTTATGAGGAACTCTTTTATCACCTCCATAATCGAGAAATATCTCCTTAGTCCTCACTAAGGATATTCTTGACCGCTGTCCAATGATCTACTATTAGATCAAAATTGTATTCCTTTGCCAAACTCAGAGAAAGGTATACAATAGGTTTGGTACACAACATAGCATACTTTATAGAACCTATTACTGAGGCATAGGGAATGACTTTTCATTCTCTTTCTATTTTCTACCGTGGTCGGGATTTGAGTCTTACTCAATTTCACACCTTGCAACACAGGCAAGAACTCCTTCTTTGACTGTTCCATTTTGAACTATTTCAAAAAAATTATCAAGGTATGTACTCATTGAAAAATCTTATCAAGCGTCTTGATCTATCTATATAGATCTTGATGCTCAATGTGTAAGCAGCTTCACCGAGGTCTTGCTTTGAAAAACTCTTATTCAAGTACCCTTTCATGCTATCCAGAATTTCTATATTATTTCCAATCAACAATATGTCATCCACATATAATATTAGAAATGCTACAGAGCTCCCACTCACTTTCTTGTAAATACAGGCTTCTCAAAAAGTCTGTATAAAACCATATGCTTTGATCAACTCATCAAAGCGTATATTCCAACTCCGAGAGGCTTGCACCAGTCCATAAATGGATCGCTGGAGCTTGCACACTTTGTTAGCACCTTTAGGATTAACAAAACCTTCTGGTTGCATCATATACAACTCTTCTTTAAAAATCCATTAAGGAATGCAGTTTTGACATCCATTTCCCAGATTTCATAAAATGTGGCAATTGCTAACATGATTCGGACAGACTTAAGCATCGATACGAGTGAGAAAATCTCATCGTATTCAACACCTTGAACTTGTCGAAAACCTTTCGCAACAAGTCGAGCTTAGTAGATAGTAACACTACTACCAGTGTTCGTCTTCCTCTTGAAGATCCATTTATTTAACATGGCTTGCTGATCATCGAGCAAGTCAATCAACGTCCATACTTTGTTCTCATACATGGATCATATCTCAGATTTTATGGCCTCAAGCCATTTCGCGGAATCTGGGCTCATAATCGCTTCCTCATAGTTCGTACGTTTGCCATGGTCAAGTAACATGACTTCCAGAATAGGATTACCGTACCACTCTGGTGCAGATCTTACTCTGGTTGACCTACGAGGTTTGGTAGTAACTTGATCTAAAGTTACATGATCATCATCATTAGCTTCCTCACTAATTGGTGTAGGAATCACAGGAACAGATTTCTGTGATGAACTACTTTCGAATAAGGGAGTAGGTACAATTACCTCATCAAGTTCTACTTTCCTCCCACTCACTTCTTTCGAGAGAAACTCCTTCTCTAGAAAGGATCCGAATTTAGCAATGAAAATCTTGCCCTCAGATCTGTGATAGAAGGTGTACCCAATTGTCTCTTTTGGGTATCCTATGAAGACACATTTCTCCCATTTGTGTTCGAGCTTATCTGGTTGAAGTTTCTTCACATAAGCATTGCAACCCCAAACTTTAAGAAATGACAACTTTGGTTTCTTGCCAAACCACAGTTCATAAGGCATCGTCTCAACGGATTTTGATGGTGCCCTATTTAACGTGAATGTGGCCATCTCTAAAGAATAACCCCAAAACGATAGTGGTAAACCGATAAGAGACATCATAGATCGCACCATATCTAGTAAAGTACGATTACGACGTTCGGACATACCATTACATTGTGGTGTTCCAGGTGGCTTGAGTTGCGAAACTATTTCACATTGTTTTAAATGAAGACCAAAATCGTAACTCAAATATTCGTCTCCATGATCAGATCGCAGAAACTTTATTTTTCTTGTTACGATGATTTTCCACTTCACTCTGAAATTCTTTGAACTTTTCAAATGTTTCAGACTTATGTTTCATCAAGTAGATATACCCATATCTGCTCAAATCATCTGTGAAGGTCAGAAAATAACGATACACGCGGCGAGCCTTAACACTCATCGGATTGCATACATCGGTATGTATTATTTCCAATAAGTCAGTAGCTTGTTCCATTGTTCCGGAGAACGGAGTTTTAGTCATCTTGCCCAAAAGGCACGGTTCGCAAGCATCAAATGATTCATAACCAAGTGATTCCGAAAATCCATCTTTATGGAGTTTCTTCATGCGCTTTACACCGATATGACCCAAACGGCAGTGCCACAAATAAGTTGCACTATCATTATTAACTTTGCATCTTTTGGCATCAATATTATGAATATGTGTATCACTACGATCGAGATCCAACAAACTATTTTCATTGGGTGTATGACCATTGAAGGTTTTATTCATGTAAATAGAACAACAATTATTCTCTGGTTTTAAATGAATAACCGTATTGCAATAAACATGATCAAATCATATTCATGCTCAATGCAAACGCCAAATAACATTTATTTAGGTTTAACACTAATCCCGAAAGTATAGGGAGTGTGCGATGATGATCATATCAATCTTGGAACTACTTCCAACACTCATCGTCACTTCCCCTTCAAGTAGTCTCTGTTTATTCTGTAACTCCTGTTTCGAGTTACTAATCTTAGCAACCGAACAAGTATCAAATACTCAGGGGCTACTATAAACACTAGTAAGGTACACATTAATAACTTGTATATCAAATATACCCTTGTTCACTTTGCCATCCTTCTTATTTACCAAATAATCAAGGCATTTCCGCTTCCAGTGACCATTTCCTTTGCAGTGTAAGCACTCAGTTTCAGGCTTTGGTCCAGCTTTGGGCTTCTTCGCGGGAGTGACAACTTGCTTGCCATTCTTCTTGAAGTTCCCTTTCTTTCCCTTTGCCCTTTTTCTTGAAACTAGTGGTCTTGTCAATCATCAACACTTGATGCTCTTTCTTGATTTCTACCTTCGTCGATTTCAACATCATGAAGAGCTCGGGAATCGTTTTCGTCATCCCTTGCATACTATAGTTCATCACGAAGTTCTAGTAACTTAGTAATGGTGACTAGAGAATTCTGTCAATCACTATCTTATCTAGAAGATTAACTCCCACTTGATTCAAGCAATTGTTGTACCCAGACAATCTGAGCACATGCTCACTAGTTGAGCGATTCTCCTCCATCTTTTAGCCATAGAACTTGTTGGAGACTTCACGTCTCTCAACTCGGGTATTTGCTTGAAATATTAACTTCAATTCATGGAACATCTCATATGGTCCATGATGTTCAAAACGTCTTTGAAGTCCCGATTCTAAGCCGTTAAGCATGGTGCACTAAACTATCAAGTAGTCATCATATTGAGCTAGCCAAACATTCGTAACGTTTGCATCTGCTCCTGCAATAGGTCTGTCACCTAGCGATGCATTAAGGACATAATTCTTCTGTGTAGCAATGAGGATAAACCTCAGATCACGGATCCAATCCGCATCATTGCTACTAACATCTTTCAACACAATTTTCTCTAGGAACATATCAAAATAAACATATGACAGCAACAATGCAAGCTATTGATCTACAACATAATTTGCAAAATACTACGAGGACTAAGTTCATGATAAATTTAAGTTCAATTAATCATATTACTTAAGAACTCCCACTTAGACAGACATCTCTCTAGTCATCTAAGTGATCACGTGATCCAAATCAACTAAACCATGTTCGATCATCACGTGAGATGGAGTAGTTTTCAATGGTGAAGATCACTATGTTGATCATATCTACTATATGATTCACGCTCGACCTTTCGGTCTCTGTGTTCCGAGGCCATATCTGTATATGCTAGGCTCGTCAAGTTTAACCTGAGTATTTCGCCTGTGCAACTGTTTTGCACCCGTTGTATTTGAACGTAGAGCCTATCACACCCGATCATCACGTGGTGTCTCAGCACGAAGAACTTTCACAACGGTGCATACTCAGGGAGAACACTTCTTGAATATTTAGTGAGAGATCATCTTAAAATGCTACCGTCAATCAAAGCAAGATAAGATGCATAAAAGATAAACATCACATGCAATCAATATAAGTGATATGATATGGCCATCATCATCTTGTGCTTGTGATCTCCATCTCCGAAGCACCGTCGTGATCACCATCGTCACTGGCGCGACACCTTGATCTCCATCGTAGCATCGTTGTCGTTATGACATCTATTGCTTCTACGACTATCGCTACCTCTTAGTGATAAAGTAAAGCAATTACAAGGCGTTTGCATTTCATACAATAAAGCGACAACCATATGGCTCCTGCTAGTTGTCGATAACTTTGGTTACAAAACATGATCATCTCATACAATAAAATATAGCATCACGTCTTGACCATATCACATCACAACATGCCCTGCAAAAACAAGTTAGACGTCCTCTACTTTGTTGTTTGCAAATTTTACGTGGCTGCTACGGGCTGAGCAAGAACCGTTCTTACCTACGCATCAAAACCACAACGATAGTTCATCAAGTTAGTGTTGTTTTAACCTTCGCAAGGACCGGGCGCAGCCACACTCGGTTCAACTAAAGTTGGAGAAACAGACACCCGCTAGTCACCTGTGTGCGAAGCACGGCGGTAAAACCAGTCTCGCGTAAGCGTACGCGTAATGTCGGTCCGGGCTGCTTCATCCAACAATACCGCTGAACCAAAGTATGACATGCTGGTAAGCAGTATGACTTGTATCGCCCACAACTCACTTGTGTTCTACTCGTGCATATAACATCAACGCATAAAACCTAGGCTCGGATGCCACTGTTGGGGAACGTAGTAATTTAAAAAAATTTCCTACGCACACGCAAGATCATGGTGATGCATAGCAACGAGAGGGGAGAGTGTGTCCATGTACCCTCGTAGACCGAAAGCGGAAGCGTTATGACAACGCGGTTGATGTAGTCGTACGTCTTCACGATCCGACCGATCCAAGCACCGAACGTACGGCACCTCCGAGTTCAGCACATGTTCAGCTCGATGATGATCCCCGGACTCCGATCCAGCAGGGTGTCGGGGATGAGTTCTGTCAGCACGATGGCGTGGTGACGATGATGATGTTCTACCAATGCAGGGCTTCGCCTAAGCACCGCAACGATATGACCGAGGTGGAATATGGTGGAGGGGGGCACCGCACACGGCTAAGGAACGATCACGAAGATCAACTTGTGTGTCTAGAGGTGCCCCCTTGCCCCCGTATATAAAGGAGGGAGGGGGAGGTGCGGCCAGCCCCCTAGGGGTGCGCCTGGAGGAGTCCTACTCCCACCGGGAGTAGGACTCCCCCCTCTTGCCTTGGTGGAGAAGGAAAGGGGGGAGGGGAAAGAGGAAAGGGGGGCGCCGCCCCCCTCCTTGTCCTATTCGGACTAGGGAGAGAGAGGGCGCGCGGCCTGCCCTGGCCGGCCTTTCCTCTTCTCCCTCATGGCCCATGTAGGCCCATTAACCCCCGGGGGGGTTCTGGTAACCCCCCCCCCGGTACTCCGGAAAAATCCCGATTTCTCCCGGAACGATTCCGCTATCCAAATATAGGCTTCCAATATATCAATCTTTATGTCTCGACCATTTCGAGACTCCTCGTCATGTCCGTGATCACATCCAGGACTCCGAACAACCTTCGATACATCAAACCATATAAACTCATAATGAAACTATCATCGTAACTTTAAGCGTGCGGACCCTACGGGTTCGAGAACTATGTAGACATGACCTAGAACTGTTTCCGGTCAATAACCAATAGCGGAACCTGGATGCTCATATTGGCTCCTACATATTCTACAAAGATCTTTATCGGTCAAACCGCATAACAACATACGTTGTTCTCTTTGTCATCGGTATGTTTACTTGCCCGAGATTCTATCGTCGGTATCCAATACCTAGTTCAATCTCGTTACCGGCAATTCTCTTTACTCGTTACGTAATGCATCATTCCGTAACCAACTCATTGGCCACATTGCTTGCAAGGCTTATAGTGATGTGCATTACCAAGAGGGCCCAAAGATACCTCTTCGACAATCGGAGTGACAAAACCTAATCTCGAAATACGCCAACTCAATATCTATTTTTGGAGACACCTGTAGAGCTCCTTTATAATCACCTAGTTACGTTGTGACGTTTGGTAGCACACAAAGTGTTCCTACGGTAAACGGGAGTTGCATAATCTCATAGTTGCAGGAACATGTATATGTCATGAAGAAAGCAGTAGCAACATACTAAACGATCAAGTGCTAAGCTAAGGAATGGGTCAAGTCAATCACATCATTCTCCTAATGATGTGATCCCGTTAATCAAATGACAACTCTTTTGTCCATGGCTAGGAAACTTAACCATCTTTGATTCACAAGCTAGTCAAGTAGAGGCATACTAGTGACACTATGTTTGTCTATGTATTCACACATGTATTATGTTTCCGGTTAATACAATTCTAGCATGAATAATAAACATTTATCATGAAATAAGGAAATAAATAATAACTTTATTATTGCCTCTAGGGCATATTTCCTTCATAAACAACTAGCATATATGTTGTCACCATGCCTATAAGATTACCACCTATCAGCTTCAACTGCATCTGTTTATATCTATACTAAGACTCTTATCTATCTTTGTTTTTGATGCTCTGCTTTGTTTCAAATATCAGTTGTTTAACAACAATCACATAAGTTAGTAGATTCAGGAAGGAGGAAGGGTGTCATGCCCAATATGCGACCCTATCCTAAAGGAACTCGAAGGCCCCACCAAGGATAGAAGCACATATTGGAGACACTTTTGCAAGGTGGATATCATTACATCATACCATCACATAATAGTTGGGGATACATACAAGAGGCATACAATGCCACATGAATACAACAACATCATACACAAGAGCAACATCCGACTACGGATGAAACACAAACAAAAATTCAAACGACATCCACCCTGCTAGCCCAGGCTGCCGACCTGGAACCTATCCCCTGATCAAAGAAGAAGCAGAAGAAGAACTCCAAAACAAGTAAACATTGCTCTCGTGTCAAGAACATCACATTACCTATACCTGCAACTGTTGTTGTAGTAAACCGTGAGCCACGAGGACTCAACAATCCCATTACCATGGGTATCAAGACTAGCAAAGCTTAATGGGTAAGGAATGGATAGTGGTGAGGATGCAGCAGTGACTAAGCATCATATGGTGGCTAACTTATGAATATAAGAATAAGATGAGAAGCTACGCAGACGATCGCAAACTAGTAATGATCAAGAAGTGATCCTGAACTACTTAAGTTCAAACATAACCCAAACCGTGTTCACTTCCCGGACTCCGCCGAAAAGAGACCATCACGGCTACACACGCGGTTGATGCATTTTAGTTAAGTCTAGTGTCAAGTTCTCTACAACCGGATAATAACATATTCCAATCTGCCACATAACCGCGGGCATGGCTCTCGAAAGTTTATACCCTGCAGGGGTGTCCCAACTTAGCCCATTATAAGCTCTCACGATCTATGAATGATATTTCTTCTCCCAGAAAGACCCGATCAGCCTTGGAATCCTAGTTACAATACATTTCGGCAATGGTAAAACAAGACCAGCAAGACCGCCTAATGTGCCGACAAATCTCGACAGGAGTCGCACGTATCTCGTTCTCAGGGCACACCGGATGGGCAAGACGTCGGGTTGGCATAGACCCTGGTTACCTCGGGGGCGCCGGACATCGCCCGGTTAGGACTAACACTTGGAGAAGCACTGGCCCCGGGGGGGGGGGGGGGTTAAAATAAAGATGACACTCGGGCTCGCGAAAACCCAAGGGAAAGTTATTAGGTTGTTAGGCAAATGTAAAACCAAGGTTGGGCCTTGCTGGAGGAGTTTTATTCAAAGAGAACCGTCAAGGGGTTCCCATAAACCCGATCGCGCAAGGAACATAACTCGGTATGAAGAAAACTAAGACGACAAGAGTGGAACAAAACACCAGGCATAAGGCCGAGCCTTCCACCCTTTACCAAGTATATAGATGCATTAATTAAATAAGAGATATTGTGATATCCCAACATAATCCTGTTCCAACATGGAGCAATCTTCAACTTCACATGCAACTAACAACGCTATTAGAGGGGCTGAGCAAAAGCGGTAACATAGCCAAACAACAGTTTGCTAGGAATGGTGAAAAGGTTAGGGGCTCACATGGCAATTTGGGAGGCTTGATAAACAAGTGGTAGGAAGGGTGACATAGCGATAGCATCGAAACAACTAGCATAGCAATGATAGTAGTGAGATCCAGGGTAACAGTCATCTTGCCTGAAACCCCGCTAGGAAGAAGAACGAGTCCATGAAGAAGACGAACGGGCGAAGACAAACCAAGCGTCGATGAACGAATCCTCATGATCGCAACGAAACAGGAACTACTGAGAAGAAGCACAACCGGAAAGAAGCAAACAACACGATAAACACACAACACATAAAAATGACATGATGCTCAACCAAGTATGATGCATGACAAGGATATATGATGCTACTCATGGCAAGAGATGATGCAAACAAAAACAACACATCAAAGCAAGTTTAAATGAGGCCGGAAACAACATATAACAAATCTGGTAAGCCCTTATATGCAAATTTCAAAATTGGTCCAGATCTGAATAAACCTTATGTTCAAGTAGTTAAACAGCAAGTTAAGATGTACCAAGATGATCTATGTGAAATTCTAGTCAAGTTACATATGAAGTTCTTTTAATTCGAAGCTACGGCCTAGAAGATATGAGCAAAAACAAGTTAAACATGGCATTGATGCAAAATGCATTCAAACATCAAGCAAACACTCTCAAAATATGGATGCAACATGATAAGATGAAACTATATGCAAAATCAAGCAAGTTTCATATAGAGCATGCTCAAAACGGAGCAAAGGTGGAACACATACACTCCAAACAAGATATAACAACAATCTGCCCAAAACAGCAACTAGGCACTTTGCAAACATCAAAACAACATGCTACAGGAAACATATGAGCACAAAATTGACATGCAGTTCATGTACAAATAACATACTTCAAATATCATTAAGGTTCGGGTTCATAGGCATCAAGATTAAACCAATATGGTCAATGCAAAATGCAACTTTACAACACAGGAGCATATGCATGAGCAGAGTTAATATGATGGCAACTTGAGAGCAAGAAAGAGAAAGCTACAACAAGTAAAAATAGCAACCTGTTTGTCACGAGAAAAATCTTATATACACTTCCTGAGATAGGAAGATAGGGAGTAGGGATTTTTCTCATGCACCGGGGAAAAGAAAAGTGTGCGGGCGTGCCAGTGTACCGTAGTACACAAAAAAATGGTACGGGAAGCAAGTATTTCATTAATCTCGTCGGATAAACAAAACTACAAGATCCCACAAAAAGGAGTGCGCTCCGTGGCCTACTAACGCGGCCTGCCTGACTGTAGCGATTGCGGTCTCTGGTTCCCGGGGCCTCAGAAGGCTCCCGGTTAATTACTCCCGCGGGTTGCTCTACGAGATACCTCCGATTAAGCAGTGTGGTCATCTTTGTTGTCTTCGCTTCGCATTCTCCATGCATGATGATGACGGTGTGTGCAGGGGAGCGACGGCAAAGCCCGTGTCCTTGTTGGTACATGTGTCGCTCAAAACATGGCTTTGTGCTAGCCACGTCCGCCCTCGCCGTCGCGCCTCGTCCGTCTTGACAGCGTTCATGTAATCGGTGTTGAAGTTGCATGGATCCTGCTCAGCTCGGACTTCTTGACGATTGGTAGCGGCTTCATCGGGGTACGCAAGGGGTTGCCTCGCGGGAGTATTGTTTTGTGGAGACCGGCGTCAATATAAAACCAACGGCCGTTTGCATCGGCATTGCCGGTGTGGTTGGTTCCTCGTGTCGACTAGACGACGAGGTTACGACAGTCTATAAAGACAAAGACTCTGCCTCACAAGACCGTAGAAGGTAACATCTTAGAGGGGCATGGTGGATGCCTCGTCTTGGCTAGACGCTGTATTCGGTGGTCTGCCAAAACAAGGATCATGCCGCGGGGCCGAAGAAAGGTAACATCATGGAGGGGCGTGGTTGATGCCCCGTCTCAGCAAGACGCCGTATTCGGTGGTCTGCTAAGATAAGGATCATGCCACCTATACGACAAACGATACCTGGTGCAATGAAGGGTGCACCTCGTCTTGTCTGGATGCCGTATTCGGTGGTCCACCAAGACAAGGGCAAAGCATCGTGATGCTGAAGAAAGGTGGCATCATGGAAGGGCGTGGTTGATGCCCCTTCCTAGCTAGATGCCGTATTCGGTGGTCTGTTATGACAAGGAGCACGTTGCCTATATGCCGAGACCTGTACGCCATGAGGAGTGCACCTCGTCTAGGCTGGACGCCGTATTCGGTGGTCCACCAAGACAAAGGAAACACATCGCAGGATCGTGGTAAGGGTCGGTGAAGACGTGTCATCGCGTACCACAATATTCTTCTATCACAGGCTCTGTGTTGCGGGTAGCACCGGGGTTGTGTGTCATCTTTATGGGCTATGGGTTGCGGGCTCCATCTTGACGAGGTAAACATCGTGGTGTTGTTCCGCTAGGTCCATGCCTCCGTCCTACGAGGCATCGACTTGATGATGTTGAGGATGGGCGTTGTTTTGGTGGGCTCCGGATCGCCATCCTCCATGGCATGGCGACGACATCCTCGGGAGCTCCACACCTCCATCCTCCATGGCGCCTGTTTGATGACGAAGATGACGGGCGTTGTCCTGGCGAGCTGTGTATCGCCATCCTCCGTGACACGGCAGCGTCATCCTCGCGAGCTCCACGCCTCGTCCTCCATGGCACCGGTTTGATGAAGAAGATGATGGGCATCGTCCTAGCGAGCTCCGTGTCACCATCCACTGCGGCATGGCGGTGGCATCCTCGCGAGCTCCGCTCCTCCATCCTCCATGGCATTGGCTTGATGAAGAAGACAACAAGCATTTTCCTAGCGATCTTCGCATTGCCATTCTCCCTAGCACACGACGGCATCCTCGCGAGCTCCGCTGCTCCGTACTCCGTGGCACCGGCTTGATGAAGAAGGCGACATGTGTCGCCCTAGTGATCTCCACATCGCCTTCTCCACGACACTCGGCGGCATCCCCACGAGCTCCACGCCTCGTCCTCCATGGCGCCTGTTTGATGACAAATATGACGAGCGTTGTCCTGGCAAGCTCCGTATCGCCATCCTCCATGACACGACGTTCAAGTAGTGGGCGATGACCTCCTTCTTGTTCTAGCAAGAATGCATCCGTGTGTGCGAGGGCGCCCACACACTCCCTCTGGAATCCCGGGGTCCTCTCCGCCGGCTGCGTGGTCCACCGCCTCCAGCCGGGTGCGGATAGCTCCTTTCTGGGTCCGCCACATGATTTCTTCTCGGTTGTGTGTATCCTGCGAATACAAAGAGGGAAGGGATAGATATATGTATCTGGCCTGAGATAAGCTGTTGGCTAGTGCACGTTGCTCCGCCTCGTCATCACCACCGCTGGATAGGGCCAAGCAGCATGCGTGATGCCCGGCGAGCGCGCCGCCACTGTGGGCGCGTTGGCGACCATGTTTTCAACCCAGCCGGTGGATGCTCTCCAGCGCCGCAACTCCGCCGTGGTATTTGCTGGGTGCCTGATATGTGTTCATGGATGCGTGGATTTTTGCTCCTAGCGCTGCGTGGGTTCTCTAGACGCCGCTGCCACGAGCGCGTCTCCTTCTCTTTCTCCGGTCTCCCCTAGTGCCACCACAGGTGCGTGTGTCTCCAGCAAAACCTGATAAAACATTAAGACAAAGAAACAAACAAAAAGATGAGGGCGGTGCTGACTGCAGACGTCATCTCTTGCTATGAGGGATCTCCATCCCGTTCTCAACGCCGCCGCCACGGGCGCGTCACCTCCTGGGCGTTTTTCTCCTGCTCCCTGGCTGGGTGCGATCTGCCTCCATTCGTGAGCCCTGGTCTTCTCTTCGTCTGTGTTCCCTCGCTGCCTTCCCTGCCTGCAGGCTTGTGTTTATATAGGCACGAGGAGGCCGGGTACTCACGTAGCCTCCGGCCGTCCCCATCTTCTTTACCAAGAAAACATATTCTTCTTTCCTTGTTTAATCTCTTCGATGCTTAATTTGTTCGTTGATCTTCTTGACATACACGCCGGCGCAAAGAAAGGAAAGCCATACTCGTGCATACCATACAAGAATCTGAGCGGTAATTGCCGTAGATGGTATTTCCTTTGGCAACGACGGTGCTTCTAGAATCCCTGGTCAGCCGTAAGGTTTTATTCCGAATTAATCTTTACTTGCCAAATCAAACCTTGTACATGCTCATCAAAGTGTTACTAGCCAAAATCTCAGCCCCGTACGTGTGTAAGTGCATATTGGACCCAATACAACACTAGCTTTCACGTATTTCAAGTACGTATTTATGCGGGTATTGGGAGAAGTATACACGCGCGCTTGCCGGCCGACCATAAATACTCGAACACATATGTGTACAAGCTCTACGTGCATGCATGCTCTGGGCTAATTTTAATTAGCCCCCATTAGCCCATTAACAATTACATTGGGCTAGGAGTAGTTCATGCACACATGCAATATAGGTGCCATGCACATGCAATATAGGCACGTACATGTAGACACTTCTTGCTCCATGTGTACAACTAAATAATATTGGTTCAAATCACCATTTAGACAACTTTTATTTTGAAATTATCCTCCCTCCTTATTTTCGTATTGTAGTGCAAAATTTTCATCGAACAAATGCCCCCTCACCGAGTCGAGTTTGAGTGCGTAGCAAGTCGAGCTTGACTTGGTGAATAGTTATTCTTTGTTCGGCGCATGATTCATATGCAGCCTCTCGGAGATGACATCTTGGTGACGATGTGCTCGCCGCCCCCGAAGATGATCGATTAGTAACAATGAAAATTAGTGTAGGCATGTCCATCCACACTTGTGTTCTCTAGGGAGTTCGTCGGATCGTCTAACAGGCACGATGCCAGCCAATGAAAAAAACCCTATCCCGTCTTCATTCCATGACGAAACGTCATGCCTTATCCTAAAAACAAAAAAAAAGAAAATTTTACCAATCTTGTCGCGACTTTCTTGCTGATGCGGTGCCATCCGACTTGATTGGAGGGTTTCACAAATTCATGCTGGCCGCACTGGCGCGTTACATTGCTCCCATGATGTCCGTGTGTTGATTTAGGTGAGGCATCAATAGACCGTCGATAGCTCCCCTTCATTAAGTGAATCGCCACACCATTCATGGTGTGACAATTCTGGTGCTACGCCCGGACGCCATCAACTTTACGAATGATTGAGGGGTTGATGTTGCCTCCATGCTTCATTGTTGTTGGAGACGGGGACGTGGAGACACATCAACACCACCTTCATGAGTGCAGGTGTTGCCCTTTGGCGCCCATCGTGCGTGTCGGTGCAGACTATTGGTTGTCGGGGTGCCATTGGCATTGTCAGAGACGCATGGGCATTGCTAACCCCAAACACCCATGATGTAGTTTGATGTAGTGGTTTGTCGCCAGGATGCCGTCGACGATGACAGGAAGCGCCTCTCCACGACTGTAGAGATGTTGGAGGAGCACAACTAGAACACCAAACAAAAACATACGGAGGAAAGAGAAAAAAGCATGTTTTTTTTTAAATTTTGGCTTTCCCGTTATACACCAGCTATTAGGCGTGATATCCGAGAAGGCCACCGAAGGACTTGTCATTGGGAACCATCGAAAGACCTTGATGGTTGCAACTCAACAACTTAAATAAGCTTCGGTGTACGTGTATGAAGACGCCGTGTTTTGGGATGCTTCCGAGAGGCAACAGAAATTCATACTCTAGCCCATCATCATACTGAGGGCCACCACACCTCAACATGCCCCCTGCACACACCTCATAAAACCAGAAACTTGGGTATGGTAGGTTCAGGGCAAATGGTTTTGGGACAATGGCTTGGCGATTTTTCTTCGTGCATATTAAGGGGTGGTGAACAGCTACCTCCCGCCTTCCTTCTAGTGGGTTCCTTACTGCTAGGGACTGCTTGATTGCTTCTTGGACTGTTGGGATTTTCTTTCTTAAATTTTCTTTTTGGACTTTTGGAATTTCATCTTGATTGCTCACGCAGATGATTGATCAGCCGCGGACTTCGTGTACTTGTTTTGACATTCGGCTTGAACGTTTTGAAGATTCTTCTTCCAGGATCTCTTGGGGAACCACCTTGGGAACTTGGAAGGCAACTGTTCACCTTTGTGTACTAGGAAAAACCCTCTAGCACTTTAGCTAGAGCTTCTGGTGACACACCCCAGGGTTGCCATGTGACTATGCACCAAACCAACTTGTGTTGGGTCAGGCAGCCCTCCATGATCTTTTCCTATAGTCTTCCCTGGAGTACGAGCCTCTGTGAACACAAGGCATGCCAGGAAACATGAAGAGCGCCGGTCTCAATACTCATAAGTGCCTAAGTAATCATCTTCACTGCCTTCGGAAGCATACACCTGTTACGTGTCGTGCATTGTGGGTGTAGGAGCTGCTCCACCTGCAAATCGACACATTGTGTCGCCCTCCAACAAGTCCTAGGGTAGCCGAAACTTCAATAAACAACGTAGTGCGATAGGGGGAAGCCATTTTTTGTTGGACTTAGTCCGTAAAAATTGGGGAAAACTAGATATATCCACGAAATGCTAAGGAGAATGCATCATGGATCCGAAAGCCTACAGAAAAAGTTTCCCCAATGAAAACCCAAAAGGCAACAAAAGAGGCAAAATTTTAAGAAAAATATTTTTTGAGGAACCTTCCGTTGATTGGGGCATAGGTCAGACTCCCTGGGAATCGACAAGCTGATATGCACCCCCCGTTGTGGACTTGCTCGATGACCTATGGTCCTTCCCACTTCGACTCGAACTTGCCCTTCATCTTGTGCATCATGATGATGGGCTGCCTGAGCACGAGGACCAACTCACCTTTTCGAAAGATGCGATGCTTGACGAGCTTGTCGTAAGCTCTCATCATATTCTGGCGGTAAAGCTCCAGGTTCTGTAGGGCATGGAGTCGCCCCACTTAAAGGGCGTCGAGCACCTGAAACCGCAGTTGTACATGTTCGTCTTGGGTGATCTCATCTTGGATAGCCCCAATCAAAGGGTGTAGCTGGACCTATAGTGGTAGGACCACATCACTCCCATAAACGAGAGAAAACGAGGTTGCCTGTGTTGGGGTATGAACCGTAACGCAGTACGCCCAGAGGGACTCAAAGAGATGATCATTCCAGTCTCTCCTTTTCCTTGTCACCGTCTTCTTGAGTATCTTGCCGAGTGTCTTGCTGAAGGCTTCGATTGCTCTGTTGGCTCGGTGTAGATGGTGGGGATGTGGTGATTGATACGTCTCCAATGTATCTATAATTTTTTATTGTTCCATGCTATTATATTACCCGTTTTGGATGTTTATGGGCTTTACTTTACACTTTTATATCATTTTTGGGACTAACCTACTAACTGGAGGCCCAGCCCTTATTGCTGTTTTTTCTACCTATTTCACTGTTTCGAAGAAAAGGAATATCAAACGGAGTCCAAATGGAATGAAACCTTCGGGAGCTATCTTTTTGGAACAAACTAATCCAGGAGACTTGGAGTGGACGTCAAGAGGTAACCGAGGCGGCCACGAGGGTGCCCGGTGCGCCCTAAGGGGGTGGGCGCGCCCCCACCCTCATGGGCCCTCGAGGCTCCCCTGACCTACCTCCTTCGCCTATATATATGTAACGCCCGGATAATTAGGCTACACTAAAACTCTCCTGATGATGCCATGTCATCTATGTTACTGTTGCTAATCAAGTGGTAGTTCCAAAAAAATTACAAATTCAAAAATGAATTAGTGACAAACACCCAAAGTTTTCAAAGGTCAAAACAAAAATGTTCGGTGGGTGCCAAATATTGCACTGGTAATTATTGTGGAGAAAACAATTTTTTAGAAAGTGCCTAAATATTTTAAAGTGAAATAAAACAGAAAAGAAAAATAAAGAAAAGAAAAGGAAAAGAACCCCCCCCCCACTGGACCAGGCGGCCCAGCTCACAGGCCAGACCGGGCCACCTGGCCCAGCTTGCCTACCGCCGGCCCAGCCCCCTGCCTCGTCTCCCTTCCTGTTCCCCTGACCCGGGTCGGAACAGGGGCGCGTCGCCACCGGACCCCCTCGCCGGCGTCGAGGAGAGGATAAGGTCACCACGCCCCCGCCTCCTCGATCCCGCCTCCCACTCGCCCCCACTCTCGCCCTTGGTCCCTGCGCCTCTCCCTCTCCCCTCAGATCCACCTCGCTCCCTCCTCATTCCCCCACCACATCCGCCGCCGCCATGGACCCGCCGCCATGAAACGCGCGGCCACAACCCTCGCCTCGCCTCGCTTGCGTGTCGTTCGTCTCCGCATTCGTCCTCCTCGTCGACCGGTGGCCGCAGTTGGAGCTCGGAGCCACCACATCACCTCCGACAAGCTACACTGCCGCTCTTCACCAACTCCGGCGACGCCCCTGCAGCTACTAAACCCACCAAGGGCCACCGTGTGTGCCGCTCGGTGAGCCCTCCTCTCTCTCTTTCATGCCCTACCTAGTTTTTGCGAACACCCGAACGCTGCGCCGCGGAGCTCGTCGCCGATGAGTCTCCGGTGACCATTTGGTCCCGGGCTCGTGCAGTTGTGCTTGCGCACGCACGTAGGCCTCGCCTTGCCCTTCAGTTTGCCAAATAACGTGCCGCAGTGCTGTTTCCTCTCATGGCCGAACGCCGGTGTCCGCCGCCGCTCACCGCCGTTCCTACACGGCAACTCCGGCCGCGGTATCCCTATCGTTCGACGCGGCTTCGTCTCTGCGTTCGAATGAACCCAGCCCCGCGATGAACCCAGCCCCGCGACGAAACCAGCCCCGTAGCCTCGCCTTCACACTCGCCGAGCCTCGGCGTCCGCCCGCCCGTCGCCGGTGACGCTGCGGCCCTCCTTCGGCCGAGCCCCCGCCACCACTAGATGCGCCTCTTCGCGCTCGACCGAGCGAGCCTAAGCACGCCACAAACGGGCAACCGTGGCATGATTCTGATGAGGTCCGCGCCCCTCCGCCGCGTTTTCAGTCGCCGGCGGTGAACCTCCGCCGCCCGCCGACGTGGCATGCCGCTGGGGTCCATCTGGGTCACTGCCTGGTGGCCCCAAGGGCCCGACTGACCTGTTGACCGTGGTCAACTTGCTGACTGGGCTGGTCCCAGCAGCTGACCAGTGGCCCCCACCCTATAACCTAATTAAATTAGTTAAGTTAATTAATCTAGGCTAATTAGTCACTGACTAATGGGGCCCACACTTAGTTAATTCTAATTAATCTAAAACAAATCATGTTTCACCTGTGTCTCAATGACATGTGGGTCCCACTGGACCCACCTGTCTGGTTTGACTGGTCAACCGACCAGTTGACCTGCTGACATCACTGTGATGTCATGCCTGCGTCATCATGCACTGTTCTGGATAATGTTAGAATTAAATAACTATTAAAATCAGAAAATGATTTAAATCTTTAGAAAATCATATCTTTTAACCCGTAACTCGGATGAAAATACTTTCTACATGAAAGTTGCTCAGAACGACGAGACAAATCCGGATACGCAGCCTGTTCGTCCGCCACACATCCCTAGCATAGCAAACATGCAACTTTCCCCCTCCGGTTCATTTGTCCGAAAACGCGAAACACCGGGAATACTTTCCCGGATGTTTTCCCCCTTCGTCGGTATCACCTACTACCGCGATTGGGCACACCTAGCATCATTACTTGTCATGTCATGCATCGATATGCATCTGTTTGCATGGTATTCATTGTTTCTTCCCCTTCTTCTCTCCGGTAGACTATGAGACCGACGCTGCTGCTGCCCAGTTCGACTACGGAGTTGACGACCCCTCCTTCTTGCCAGAGCAACTAGGCAAGCCCCCCCCTTGATCACCAGATATCGCCTATTCCTCTCTATACTAGTTGCATTGGAGTAGTGTTGCTTGTTACTGTTCGGTTACTCCTATTCTGTTGCATAGCCTGTCATTGTTGCTCCAGTCATTGATACCTTACCCGCAATCCTAAATGCTTAGTATAGGATGCTAGTTTATCATCATTGGCCCTACATTCTTGTTAGTCTGCCTTGCTATACTATTGGGCCGTGATCACTCGGGAGGTGATCATGGGTATACTATATATATACATACTATACAGATGGTGACTAAAGTCGGGTCGGCTCGCTGAGTGTCCGCGAGTGATTCACGGATTGGGGGCTGAAAGGACCTTTGTCCCGACGGCCCTCTGTGTGGATCTTTGTGGCGGAGCGACATGGCAGGTTGAGACCGCCTAGGTGAGAGGTGGGCCTGGCCCTGGTCGGTGTCCGCGGTTACATCAATTAACTTGCTTAACAAGATCTTGGTATTTGATCTGAGTCTGGCCACTGGCCTATACGCACTAACCAACTACGCAGGAAAGATATGGGCACTCGACGTCGTGGTATCAGCCGAAGCCTTCTAGACGTCAGCGACTGAGCGGCGCACGCCGGATTGGAAGGTAAGCCTGCTCTTGTATTAAGGGGGCTAGTTCTGCTTTCGGCCACCCACACAACATGCAGGTGTGGAATGGGTGATGGGCCCATACCCTTGCGCCATAGGAGTTAGACCGGCATGCTAACCTCTCTGTTAGGCTTAGGTGGGGCTGCGACGTGTTGATCTTCCGAGGCCGGGCATGACCCAGGAAAGCGTGCTCGGCCAAATGGGATCGAGCGTGTTGGGTTATGTGGTGCACCCCTGCAGGGAAGTTTATCTATTCGAATAGCCGTGTCCCTCGGTAAAAGGACGACCCGGAGTTGTACCTTGACCTTATGACAACTAGAACCGGATACTTAATAAAACACACCCAGACAAGTTCCACAGACAACCCGGTGATCGCTTTTCCACAGGGCGACGAGGGGAGGATCGCCGGGTAGGATTATGCTATGCGTTGCTACTTGGAGGACGTCAATCTACTCTCTTCTACATGCTGCAAGACGGAGGCTGCCAGAAGCGTAGTCTTCGATAGGACTAGTTATCCCCCTCATATTCTGGCATTCTGCAGTTCAGTCCACTCATATTGCCTCCTCACACGTATACCCATGCATATGTAGTGTAGCTCCTTGCTTGCGAGTACTTTGGATGAGTACTCACGGTTGCTTTGCTCCCTCTTTTCCCCTGTTTTCCTCTTCTTCTCGGATGCCGCAACCAGACGTTGGAGCCCAAGAGCCAGACGCCACCGTCGACGACGACTCCTACTACACTGGAGGTGCCTACTACTACGTGTAGGCCGTTGACGACGACCAGGAGTAGTTAAGAGGATCCCAGGCAGGAGGTCTGCGCCTCTTTCGATCTGTATCCCAGTTTGTGCTAGCCTTCTTAAGGAAAACTTGTTTAACTCATGTCTGTACTCAGATATTGTTGCTTCCGCTGACTCGTCTATGATCGAGCACTTGTATTCGAGCCCTTGAGGCCCATGGCTTGTAATATGATGCTTGTATGACTTATTTATGTTTTAGAATTGTGTTGTGATATCTTCCCATGAGTCCCTGATCTTGATCATACACGTTTGCATGCATGATTAGTGTACGATTGAATCGGGGCGTCACAATATATCCACGTACCCCGGAAACATCCAGGAGCACCACGAAAAACTATTTCCACCGCTGCAACCTTCTGTATCCGCGAGATCCCATCTTGGAGCCTTCGCCGGCGCTTCGCCGGAGGGGGAATCGACCATGGAGGGCCTCTACATCATCTCCAAGGACCCTCCGATGAGTTGTGAGTAGTTTACCACAGACCTTCAGGTCCATAGTTATTAGCTAGATGGCTTATTCTCTCTCTTTGAATCTCAATACAAAGTTCTGCTCGATCTTCTTGGAGATCTATTCGATGTAAATCTTTTTGCCGTGTGTTTGTCGAGATCCGATGAATTGTGGGTTTTTGATCAAGTTTATCTATGAGAAATATTTGAATCTCCTCCGAATTATTTTATGTATGATTGGTTGTCTTTGCAAGTCTCTTCAAATTATCAGTTTGGTTTGGCTTAATAGATTGATCTTTGTTGCAATGGGAGAAGTGCTTAGCTTTGGGTTCAATCTTGCGGTGTCCTGTCCCAATGACAGCAGAGGCAGCAAGGCATGTATTGTATTGTATTGTTGCCATCGAGGATAAAAAGATGGGCTTTATATCATATTGCTTGAGTTTATCCCTCTACATCATGTCATCTTGCTTAATGCGTTACTCTGTTCTTATGAACTTAATACTCTAGATGCAGGCAGGAGTCGGTCGATGTGTGGAGTAATAGTAGTAGATGCAGAATCATTTCGATCTACTTGTTGCGTATGTGATGCGTATATACATGATCATGCCTAGATAATCTTATAACTATGCACTTTTCTATCAATTGCTCAACAGTAATTTGTTCACCCACCGTAATACTTATGCTATCTTGAGAGAAGCCACTAGTGAAACCTATGGCCCCCGGGTCTATATTTTATCATATAAGTTTCCCATCTACTTTTATTTGCATCTTTTAGTTTCCAATCTATATTATAAAAATACCAAAAACATTTATCTTATCTTATTATCTCTATCAGATCTTACTTTTGCAAGTTACCGTGAAGAGATTGACAACCCCTTTATCGCGTTGGTTGCGAGGTTCTTGTTTGTTTGTGTCGGTACGAGGGACTTCTGTGGAGCCTCCTACTGGATTGATACTTTGGTTCTCAAAAACTGAGGGAAATACTTACGCTACTTTGCTGCATCACCCTTTCCTCTTCAAGGGAAAACTAACGCAGTGCTCAAGAGGTAGCAAGAAGGAGTTTTGGCACCATTGTCGGGGAGGTCTTCGCTCAAGTCAAGACATACCAAGTACTCATCACAAACTCATCTCCCTTGCATTACATTATTTGCCATTTGCCTCTCGTTTTCCTCTGCCCCACTTCACCCTTGCCATTTTATTTGCCCTCTCTTTCCCGTTCTCCTCTCTCTTTGGCTTGCTCCTCGCATTTTATGCCGTTATGTCTGAAACGGGGATATTATAGTTGATATGGAAAATAATAATAACATGGAAAATTTTGATGCTCCTGCTGAAGAACCCACTATCTTACATGCTAAAAAATTCGAATCGGTAGTGGTAATATTATTGGAAAAGGGGTTATTCAAGATTTCTTTACTTGTGCCGGTGCTTTACCTTCTATGGGTGGTTCTATTCTTCATAGTACTAGTAGTCTTGCGGATGCTATCGTCATGCTTATTGTTGAACTTGAAAGGCAGTTTATGCACATGCACCCTTGCATACAAAGGATTTTCCTAGACTTTTCTAATATTGAACATTCTTCTATTAAGCGCGCCGCTACTATCTTTTTGGCACATGAGTTCAGATTTATAATAAAAGAGGCCAAATAAATCTTTGCGCACTATAGGTGGACGCTGGCCGTCCTCCCATGGAGGCAATCCTCTTTGATCAAGAGGAAGTAATGCGTTTTCAATATTTGGACTATGTTGCTTTTAATGAAAACCTTCAAAAAAGGTTCCTACCAATGTGGAAGTTGATAGAATTTCTGAACTTAATAATGATTTTGCTATTCGGAATAATGAGTTAGGATATTCTCTTGAGTATAGGCTTGCGAAGTTCTGCCAAAAAAATGCTTATAATGATGAATTGGTTGTGCAATATGAAGGGCCAAAGGAGGAACCCATACCTCCCAAGATTGATCTTGGGGACTTCTGTCCCATTAAATTTAGCCATTTTGATTAGTTTTGCTTGCCTCAAAGAAAACTTGCCGCTGAACGTAGGGAATATGAAATGAGTTTTTGTGATCTATCTTATTATTATGGCAATACTTAGATCTATTCTCGCTTTTATGCCTAGCTAGGGGCGTTAAACGATAGCGCTTGTTGGGAGGCAACCCAATTTTATTTTTGTTTCTTGCTTTTTGCTTATGTTTAGTAATAAATAAATCATCTACTTCTTTTTAGATGTGGTTTTATGTTTTAATTAGTGTTTGTGCCAAGTAGAACCTATAGGATAACCTACGGTGATAGTTAATTTGATCTTGCTAAAAAACAGAAACTTTTGCATGCACGAGAACAATTTTAGTAAATCACAGAAACGTGCTTTTTAGATGATTATTTTTGAATTAGATCAATAGACAAATTACCCAGGACTTCCTATTTTGGTAGGATTTTTAGAGTTCTATAAGTATTCGAAAGTTACATATTGCTACAGACTGTTCTGTTTTTGACAGATTCTGTTTTTCGTGTGTTGTTTGCTTATTTTGATGAATCTATGGCTAGTATCGGGGGGTATGAACCATATAGAAGTTGGAATACAGTAGGTTTAACACCAATATAAACAAATAATGAGTTCATTACAGTACCTTAAGTCGTGGTTTTTCTTTCTTGCACTAACGGAGCTTATGAGATTTCCTGTTGAGTTTTGTGTTGTGAAGTTTTCAAGTTTTGGATAAAGATTTGATGGACTATGGAATAAGGAGTGGCAAGAGCCTAAGCTTGGGGATGACCATGGCACCCCAATATAATTCAAGGACAACCAAAAGCCTAAGCTTGGGGATGCCCCGGAAGGCATCCCCTCTTTCGTCTTCGTCTATCGGTAACCTTACTTGGAGCTATATTTTTATTCGCCACATGATATGTGTTTTGCTTGGAGCGTCTTGTATGATATTAGTATTTGCTTTTTAGTTTACCCCAATCATCCTTGCTGTACACACCTTTTGGGAGAGACCCACATGATTTGGAATTTATTAGAATCTCCATGTGCTTCACTTATATCTTTTGAGCTAGACAAGTTTTGCTCTAGTGCTCCACTTATATCTTTTTAGAGTACGGCGGTGGCTTAATTTTGTAGAAATTGTTGATCTCTCATGCTTCACTTATATCATTTTGAGAGTCTTTTAGAACAACATGGTATTTTCTATGGTTATAAAATTGGTCCTTGAATGATGGGCATCCAAGTTGGGTATAATAAAAACTATCATAGAAAGTGCATTAAAAACTATGATCAATTTGATGCTTGATAATTGCTTTGAGATATAAAGGTGGTAATGTTAGAGTCATGCTAGTTGGGTAAGTATTAAATTGAGAAATACTTCTGTTGGAGTTGGCAAGTCCCGTAGCATGCACGTATGGTAAAAGTTGTGTGACAAATTTGTTGCATGGGATGCTCTTTTAATTGTCTTCCTTATGAGTGGAGGTCGGGATCGCGCGATGGTTAACTCCTAACAACCCTTCCCCTAGGATAATGCGTAGTAGTACTTTGCTTCGAGGGCAAGTAGACTTTTGCAATAAGTATATGAGTTCTTTATGACTATTGTGGGTCCATGGATTGTACGCACTCTCACCATTCCACCATTGCTAGCCTCTATTATACCGCGCAACTTTCGCCGATATCATGCACCCACCATTTACCTTCCTCAAAACAGCCACCATACCTACCTATTATGGCATTTCCATAGCCATTCCAAGATATATTGCCATGCAACTTTTCACCGTTCCGTTTATTATGACACGCCCCATCATTGTCATATTGCTCTTTGAAGGATCATGTAGTTGACATCGTATTTGTGGCAAGGCCACCTTCATAATTTTTCACACATGTCACTCTTGATGCATTGCATATCCTGGTACACCACTGGAGGCATTCACGTAGAGTCATATTTTGTTCTAAGTATTGAGTTGTAATTCTTGAGTTGTAAATCAATAAAATTGTGATGATCTTCATTATTAGAGCATTGTCCCAAGTGAGGAAAGGATGATGAAGACTATGATTCCCCCACAAGTCGGGATGAGACTTCAGACTTTATAAAAAATAATAGAGGCCAAAGAAGCCCAAATAAATAAAAAAAGAGAGAAGAAAAAAAGAGGCCAAAGAAGCCCACCAAATAAAAAAAGAAAAAAGAAAAAAATGAGAGAAAAGAGAGAAGGGACAATGCTACTATCTCTTTCCCACACTTGTGCTTCAAAGTAGCACCATGATCTTCATGATAGAGAGTCTCCTATGTTGTCACTTTCATATACTAGTGGGAATTTTTCATTATAGAACTCAGCTTGTATATTCCAATAATGGGCTTCGTCAAAATGCCCTAGGTCTTCGTGAGCAAACAAGTTGGATGCACACCCACTTAGTTTCTTTTGTTGAGCTTTCATATATTTATAGCTCTAGTGCATCCGTTGCATGGCAATCCCTACTCACTCACATTGATATCTATTAATGGGCATCTCCATAGCCCGTTGATACGCCTAGTTGATGTGAGACTATCTTCTCCCTTTTTGTATTCACAACCACCACCCTATTCACATATAGTGCTATGTCCATGGCTTGCGCTCATGTATTGCATAAGAGTTGAAAAAGCTAAAGCGCGTTAAAAAGTATGAACCAATTGCTTGGCTGAAACCGGGGTTGTGCATGATGTGAGTATTTTGTGTAATGAAATGAAGCATGGCCTAACTATATGATTTTGTATGGATAAGCTTTCTTTGGCTATGCTATTTTGATAAGACATGATTACTTGTTAGTATGCTTGAAGTATTACTATTTTTATGTTTTATGGACTTTTATCTTGAATCATTTGGATCTGAACAATCATATCACAATAAAGAAAATTACATTGAGAATTATGCTAGGTAGCATTCCACATCAAAAATTCTGTTTTTATCATTTACCTACTCGAGGACGAGTAGGAATTAAGCTTGGGGATGCTTGATACGTCTCCAACGTATCTATAATTTTTGATTGTTCCATGCTATTACATTACCTGTTTTGGATGTTTATGGGCTTTACTTTGCACTTTTATATCATTTTTGAGACTAACCTACTAACTGAAGGCCCAACCCGAATTGCCGTTTTTTTACCTATTTCAGTGTTTTGAAGAAAAGGAATATCAAACGGAGTCCAAACGGAATGAAACCTTTGGGAGCGATCTTTTTGGAACAAACGCAATCCAGGAGACTTGGAGTGGACGTCAAGAAGTAACCGAGGCGGCCACGAGGGTGCCCGGCATGCCCCCCGCCCTCGTGGGCCCCTCGAGGCTCCCCTGACCTACCTCCTTCGCCTATATATATCCACGTACCCCGAAAACATCCAGGAGCACCACTTAAAACTATTTCCACTGCCGCAACCTTCTGTATCTGCGAGATCCCACCTTGGAGCCTTCGCCAACGCTCCGCCGGAGGGGGAATCGACCATGGAGGGCCTCTACATCATCTCCAAGGCCTCTCCGATGAGTTGTGAGTAGTTTACCACAGACCTTCGGGTCCATAGTTATTAGCTAGATGACTTCTTCTCTCTCTTTGAATCTCAATGCAAAGTTCTCCTCGATCTTCTTGGAGATCTATTTGATGTAACTCTTTTTGTGGTGTGTTTGTCGAGATCCGATGAATTGTGGGTTATGATCAAGTTTATCTATGAGAAATATTTGAATCTCCTCTGAATTCTTTTATGTATGATTGGTTATCTTTGCAAGTCTCTTCGGATTATCAGTTTGGTTTGGCCTACTAGATTGATCTTTCTTGCAATGGGAGAAGTGCTTAGCTTTGGGTACAATCTTGCGGTGTCCTTTCCTAGTGACAATAGGGGCAGCAAGGCACGTATTGTATTGTTGCCATCGAGGATAAAAAGATGGGGTTTATATCATATTGCTCGAGTTTATCCCTCTACATCATGTCATCTTGCTTAATGCGTTACTCTATTCTTATGAACTTAATACTCTAGATGCAGGCAGGAGTCGGTCAATGTGTGGAGTAATGGTAGTAGATGCAGTATCATTTCGATCTACTTGTTGCGGACGTGATGCCTATATACATGATCATGCCTAGATAATCTCATAACTATGCACTTCTCTATCAATTGCTCGACAGTAATTTGTTCACCCACCGTAATACTTATGCTATCTTGAGAGAAGCCACTAGTGAAACCTATGGCCCCCGGGTCTATCTTTTATCATATAAGTTTCCCATCTACTTTTATTTGCATCTTTTACTTTCCGATCTATATCATAAAAATACCAAAAATATTTATCTTATCTTATTATCTCTATCAGATCTCACTTTCACAAGTTACCGTGAAGGGATTGACAACCCCTTTATCGCGTTGGTTGCGAGGTTCTTGTTTGTTTGTTTGTGTAGGAACGAGGGACTTCTATGGAGCCTCCTACTAGATTGATACCTTAGTTCTCAAAAACTGAGGGAAATACTTACGCTACTTTGCTGCATCACCCTTTCCTCTTCAAGGGAAAACCAACGCAGTGCTCAAGAGGTAGTAGTGATGAAGTGAAAGGGAGAGTGATACGCCCATCGCTCCGGCTTTGCTTAGCCGTATCCCTCCGTCTTGTCATTGTCCGATGATGAAGTGGGCGGCCTTCGCCTCGACGGTGCCCGGCCTGGTGGTGTCCGCTTTGTTGGTGTCGGACTGGATAACTTGCCTTCGCCTCGTCGGTGCCTTGGGGCGTCGCAGTTACGGGGATGACCTCCGCTCGGTGTAGACAGTTGGTTTAGAAGAATGGATGCGTGCTGTTACAGTCCTCGCCCTATGAAGAGTTGATGAAGATTGCGACATCGTGTCGATGTAGTCGGATGGCAGCGTGTCGATGTAGTTGGTGTCCCCGCCGAGTGTGAAGATGGTGGCATCATGTTGATGTAGCAACCTTACTCGTTGAGCCAGAGTTGATGATGATGACTCCAACATGGTCACGGGTGGTGTAGATGGCGCCAGGCCACACACCAGCAGCCCCTCTGATGTCATCGGTGGCATGAAGTTAGCACCGAGCTACTCGCCGACAGCCTTGCCACTGTCATTGTGGAAGCATGCATGGAACAAGACACTACCGATGAGGTCTCTGGCAAGCGTTCGTCGATGTTGTGGTCCGACCATGGGGTGCAGCCGCTGGTGCATCATCCACGGCTGCCTTGGGTACAAGTGCGTCAAGTGCTAGGGCCTCTTCTGTGGCTTCCCTTTGGCGCGGCTTATATTGGCAGTGTGGTGTCGCTGCCTCAGACTGAGCGTGTGTGTCGTCCACTGGGGCGTGTTGTGTGTCATCGCTCGCTGAAGTGAGAGATGAAACAAGAGATAGTTAGACATTAAATATGCAGGTGTCCCATTGAAGAAGACGAACACCATGATTTTGTTCTTCTCGGTGTAGAGGTGGATGGTGGTGGAGCCTTGGATGCTGGCTTCCTCCTACTTGCTTGTGTACAACTGCACTTGATCACCACGTGGATGTGGTCTGGCTTGGGGCGTCCTCCAGGGGTTCGAGGAAGAGGAGATGGCCCAGGGCTGCATGCTGGCAGCTCCTACATTGTGGTAGTAGTATAGATGGCGCCGCGCTGTACGCCGGGAGCCCCTCTGATGTTGTCGCCGAGGTGGAGTTGGCATCGAGCTACTTGCCGGCAGCCTCGCCACCATCATCGTGGAAGCGTACATGGAAAAAGATACCATCGGCGTGCTCTTCGGCAGATGCCTATCGACATCGTGGTACGTCCATGGAGCTGTAGTCACCAGCGCGTCGTCCATGGCTGCATTGGGTGCAAGTGCACCAAGTAGTAGTGCCTGTTTTCTGTGGCTCCCCCTATCAAGCCTCCTCTGCGCGTCGAGGCCACCGCCGCCAGGGGCGCCTTCTCCTTGATGCCCACATCCTTTGATGCACTCGGCTTGCCCACACGAATAGCATGTGGCCAAAGGAGTTTCTTCATGTAGCTTGCGGACACTTGCATGGCCACACATTTGTACGTGTTGTGCTTCACTATCTTCATCCGTGGGCCATCCGTGTGAGTTAGAAGATAAAACAAATCTAGCTATGCCTTACATAGAAAGAGAGGCAAATGCATGGCACGTTCTTTGCTCAACGCATGCTTTGCCACCGCCGGCGCGTCCCTAGAGCCTTCGGTGGAACTTGACACAAAAGATGTGTGTGTGTGTGTGTGTGTGTGTGTGTCTATGTGTCTGTGTGTGTGTGTGTGTGTGTGTGTGAGGGCGCCAGTGCCACCGCAACGCCAACCTGCGAGCATGCTGTCATCGTGGTTGCATCTTTGTGATCACCTTGACGCTGTCGTCATGGGCGTGTCTTTACCCGGGTGAGTTGCCCTTCATGCGAGTTCCCCCGATCGCGGTAATTGGTGCAATCTTCAAGCTCATACATTGTCCGCACCACTACCGGCGTGGCGCCGCTGTGAGCCTCTGCCGGTGCATCTTCCTCGATGCTACCACCACGGGCTTTGGGCGAAGTCTCCTCCTGGCTGGGTGCCCACTGAGGGAGTCCTGGATTAGGGGGTATCCGGACAGCCGAACTATATGCTTCGTCCGGACTATTGGAGCGTGAAGATACAAGACTCAAGACTTCGTCCCGTGTCCGGATGGGACTCTCCTTTGCGTGGAAGACAAGCTTGGCGATCCGGATATTGTATTTCCTTCCTTGTAACCGACACCATGTAAACCCTAGCCCCCTCCGGTGTATATATAAACCGGAGGGTTTGGTCCTTAGAGGGACAATCACAATCATAATCATCATAGGCTAGCTTCTAGGGTTTAGCCTCTACGATCTCATGGTAGATCTACTCTTGTACTACTCATATCATCAATATCAATCAAGCAAGAAGTATGGTTTTACCTCCATCAAGAGGGCCCGAACCTGGGTAAACATTGTGTCCCTTGCCTCCTGTTACCATTAGCCTAAGACGCACAGATCGGGACCCCCTACCCGAGATCCGCCGGTTTTGACACCGACATTGGTGCTTTCATTGAGAGTTCCTCTGTGTCGTCGCCGCAAGGCTCGATGGCCCGTCTCATTGTCAAGGACAACATCACTTCTGGGGGAGCGCTAGCTGTAGGCCAAACTCTCCGACTAGGCAGCTTCATCATGGCTGCCCCATCGGCTGTCGCGCCGACGATGACCTCTTGGGTCATCACGCATAGCCTCCATGTCGATTCGGAACTCGCCGAACAGATGGATCCGATGGAGCTCTCCTCTCTTAATGAGCTCTTGGATCGCCGCTCCGCTTTGGGAGTCGCCACAGACTATGACCGGATTGGGCTTAAAGCCGACCAAAGGGGCATTAAATCCCCGCCGGTCACCCACGAGATAGCGGTAGTGGAGGAGCCACATATGGATTACCCCTCTATCTTGAGGACGAGTTATGTCCGGATCACCGAGCTCCCTGAGCCGGACACCCGCTCAAGGGAAGACATGACCCACACCCCGGACTTAGAATCGGGTATTGGGCCGGAGAAATTGGGCAGCATGCTGGATCCCGAGCTGTCAAGCCCGGAAGCTTCCCTGCCCCAGGGCGTTAGATTGGATCAGAATCCAGATTCAGCTACACCCACCCACCCGTACTTAAACCCTCTCTCCCATATCAGACAAGAGCCCCAAGAGACAATACATCGCTACTGGGCCAGATTCCTCCTTGTGCTAAATAAGGTCAAGGACTGTCGTGAGGAGGACGCAGTCTCACTTTTCTGCAAAAATTGCACGAACAAAGGAATCCTTAATGCCATAAGTCGCCGTGACATAGCACACTTTGCTGACTTGGCAACCATAGTACAGAAGTACTGTGCGATGGAAAGTGCCTGGAAAACCCAAACAGACTTTTGGGATAGTCCGGCTGTCACTAAAACCTCTGTCCGAGCTAAACGGGCGAACTCTCGTAAGTCAGCCGATCCAATCCCCAAAAAACCAAAGCCCACCCCAGGGCGTGGAACCGTATTGTAAAAATGGCTCAACGGGCCATGTAAACTCCACAACACGCCGGACACTACAGCAACGCATAGCCTTAGAGCATGTTGGATACTCCGGAAGGTAGCAAAAAGTGGTGAGGATCTTCTCGAAAGCCATAAAGCAAAACAAAGTCCCGCTGAGGAAAACAACGCGCTACTAACAGTCTTCGAGACTTTCACCTCAAATAATAGGCGCAAGCGAGCTCATCGAAGCTCCGCTGAAATCTGCCATGTGGCAAAAATAAATCTGTGGAGCGACAGTGCTATAACTTTCAGCGCCAGTGATGAACCTCAATTCCAGACAGTCCGGGCACTAGCCGCTTTGGTCCTTAGCCCAATCGTGGACGGCTTCCGGCTCACCAAAGTACTCATGGATGGCGGAAGCAGATTAAACTTAATCTATGAAGAAACACTCAACAAGATGGGAATGGATAAAAGCCGCATTGAGCAAAGCGGCATAACCTTTAGGGGAATCGTCCCTAGTCGGGAAGCGCGGTGTGCGGAAAAATCACACTTGATGTGGTATTCGGCACCCCAAAGAATTACAGGTCCGAAGAGATCACATTCCAAGTGGCTCCTTTCAGCAGCGGATACCACGCCCTTTTAGGGCGGGACGCGTTTACAAGCTTTCAAGCTATACCCCATTACGGGTACATGAAGCTTAAAATGCCCGGACCCAACGGAATAATCACTCTAGCCAGTGATCCGAATGTCGCACTTCGCACCGAAAACAAAACCGCAGCACTAGCCCTGGAAGTATTATCTGAAGCCCTAACAGCCGAAGAACTAACAACGCTGCGTGCCACCATGGATAGGGAGGACGTGATACTCGACAAGCGACCCAAGACCACCTCATTTAAACCTGCAGACGAGATAGTCAAATTCCAGGTCCATCCAACGGACCCCACGAAGACAGCTTCCATCGGGACACAGTTGAACCCCACAATGGATGCCGCACTGCAAGACTTCCTATGCGAGAATTGGGACATTTTCGCCTGGCACCCATCGGACATGCCGGGCATCCCATGTAGACTGGCCGAACACAACCTCAATATACTAAAAGGATAGAAGCCTATCAAGCAGACTCTAAGGTGGTTTTCAGAGCCCAAACGGCAAGCCATGGGGGATGAGCTAGCCAAACTACTCGAGGCCGGATTCATCAGAGATATCAAGCATCTGGATTGGCTGGCAAATCTGGTAGTGGTACCAAAGAAGGACAAACCCTGGCGCCTATGCGTCGACTTCAAAGACCTCAATGGCTTGCCCCAAGGATCCCTTCCCCCTTCCTCGCATCGACCAAATCATCGACGCCACAGCAGGACACGACTCGCTGTGTTTCCTCGATGCATACTCTGGATACCATCAAATAAAGATGGCAGAGTCCGACCAAGCTGCAACAGCTTTCATAACGCCATATGGTCCTTTTTGCTTCATGCCTTTCGGGCTTAAAAATGCCGGCGCAACCTATCAATGCATGATTCAAACATGCCTGGAAAAGCAAATCGGTGAAACAGTGGAGGCATATGTGGACGACGTGGTCATAAAAACAAGACACGTCGAAACCCTAATAGACGACTTGAGGCTTATGTTCGATAACCTCCGAACATACGACATCAAGCTGAACCCGGAAAAATGTGTTTTCGGCGTCCCCTCTGGGAAACTGCTGGGCTTCATTGTTTCCAATAGAGGAATTGAAGCGAGTCCGGCAAAAATCCGAGCTCTGTCGCAGTTGGCTATACCAACAGACCTCAAGCACATCCAGAAACTAGCTGGATGCATGGTGGCCTTAAGCCGCTTTATCTCCAGGTTAGGAGAAAAGGCATTACCTCTTTACCGCCTTCTTCGGCGCACCGAACACTTCGTGTGGACGGATGCAGCCGCGGCCGGACTGTACGAAATAAAGACCTTATTGGCCAGTAATCCAGTCCTAACAACGCCAAATATTGGCGAACCTATGCTGCTGTACATAGCTGCAACACATCCAGTTGTAAGCCAGTGCTCGTCGTCAAACGAGAGGTTAACGAATACAAATTCCCGCTCCAGAAGCCGGTTTATTACGTATCCACGGTCCCCACCCCATGCAAATCCCGATACCCACACTATCAAAAAATAGCATACGCGGTCTTCATGGCATCCCGGAAGCTACGACACTACTTTCAAGAGTGTTCGATTACGGTGGCCTCCGAAGGACCAATCAACGACATAATAAATAACCGCGATGCTACGGGCCGGATTGCTAAATGGGCCATCGAGCTCCTTCCATTCGAAATAACATACAAGCCACAGCGGGCCATCAAGTCGCAAGTACTGGCTGACTTTGTCGCCGAATGGACAGAAGCCGAACTCCCTACAGAGTACGGCGCATACTCTAACTGGATCATGCACTTCGACGGCTCTAAAATGCTGGCCGGATTGGGAGCAGGTGTAGTCCTGACGTCTCCCACCGGGGACACGGTCCAGTACATACTCCAAATATTACACAGACTCCAACAATGCAGCCGAATACGAGGCTCTATTGCACGGTCTTCGGATGGCAGTCTCTACGGGCATTCAACGCCTAGAGGTGCGCGGGGATTCAAACCTTGCAATATCACAAATAAATGGAGACTTTGATGCCAAGGATCCGAAAATGGCGGCCTACCGTAATGCCGTCCTCAAAATGTCAGCTCGGTTCGAGGGGCTCGAATTCCACCATGTGGCTCGAGAAAACAATCAAGCGGCGGATATCCTCGCCCGCATCGGCGCTAAACGCGACCCTGTCCCACCTAACATATTCCTAGAAAGGCTGTTCAAGCCATCTGTGGTATGGGAAGGGGAGTCCGGCAACACTAGCGTGGATCCAAATACACCCCCAGATTCCAAACCATCAGACATAATTGGAGGCTCCACCACTGAAATAACATCTTCGGCCCACAAAATCATGGCTGTAATCGCCTCGTGGACTGAACCTTTCTTGGCCTACCTAAATAGGCAGGAGCTCCCCGAAGACCAGAATGAAGCACGTTGCATCGTGCGGCGTTCTAAAGCTTACAAAGTCCATGAAGGGGAACTCTATAAGAAAAGTGCGACCGGAGTGCTCTAAAGGTGCATCTCCGAAGAGGAAGGGCGGCAGCTCTTGGCTGAAATCCATGCCGGACTGGGCGGGCACCACGTCGCGGCTCGAGCAATAGTCAGCAAGGCCTTCCGTACAGGCTTTTATTGGCCAACAGCCCGAGCAGATGCACAGGACCTTGTCCAACACTGCGTTGGTTGCCAGCTCTTTGCCAATCAAAGTCATATGCCCCCTATCGCTCTCCAAACAATCCCCATCACTTGGCCCTTTGCGGTCTGGGGGCTGGATATGGTCGGACCCCTTAAAGGGGGAAGCCATAAGAAAAAATACTTATTGGTCATGGTGGACAAGTTCACCAAATGGATAGAAGCTAAACTAGTCAAAACGGCCGAATCTGGACCGGTGATAGACTTCATATCCGGGGTTGTACACTGATACGGCGTCCCCCACAACATCATCACTGATAATGGCTCAAACTTCACAGCCGATGAAGTGAAAACCTGGTGTGGCAACATGGGCATTAAGCTCTATTACGCCTCCGTCTACCATCCCAAACAAACGGCCAGGTCGAACGTGCAAACGGTCTCATTAGGAGCGGCATCAAACCCAGACTAGTGCGATCCTTAACAGAGTCGGACACGCACTGGGTTGAAGAGCTCGACTCCGTACTCTGGGGGCTGCGGACCATGCCGAATCGCACCACCGGATATACACCATTTTTTATGGTGTACGGAGCGGAAGCAGTACTACCCCGCGACATAATACATGATTCGCCTCGCGTACGCATGTACGAAGAGAAGGAAGCCGAGTTAGATTGGCAGGATAACTTAGATGCCCTGAAGGAGGAGCGCGACGTCGCAAAAGCCCGTTCTGCATTCTATCAGCAGCAGGCTCGACGGTAGCAAAGCAGAGAAGTGCGGGCCAAAACTTATAATATTGGCGAACTCGTTCTACGCCTACCGGAGAAGAAGAAGGACAAGCTCAAACCCAAGTGGGAGGGTCCCTTCATCATTGATAAAGTTCTCACCGGAGGAGCGTACCGCTTACGTAATGCATCCGATAATAGACTCGAGCCGAACCCATGGAACGCGGCCAGACTCCGGAGATTCTACGCCTAGCGCCGAACTAGGTGTTCGTCTCCTTACCCCCTCCTTTTAAATTATGTCCCCTCCCGTTTCCTTTCTCGACCTTTTTCCTCTTCACACAAAGTACTTAATATAGTGCGGACGCCCGGATCACTCCGGCCGCACTACATGTGTAAGCAATACCTGGGGGCTTCCTGTACGGAAGCTAAATATAGTTACTTTAAAGGCTTTTTGCCCATCAGATATGCGTTCTTTTTTGATATGTGCCTTTTATTCACCATTATATGCATTGACTTGACTTAAGATGTGGGCATGCTGGGTTGCCTGGCTCTTGTGTTTATGCCCTACGTTCCCGTTAATTCGGCTAGGGCATAAGAGGAGCACCTCTGCGATTGTTACTGTCGGTTCAGTCGGATGTGTACCTCAGACTGGGTGAAGCCGAAAGCTAACGTCCTTAAGGGAATATTCGGTCGGTGAACAAAAGATGTTTTCGTTTATTACAACGTAAATCCCTAGAAGATTTGTATCCCGCGTCCTTGTTCGCAGTCCGGACATGTGCATCGCCGCATGCGTACCCAGGGAAAGGAACCCCTAACGGAACTATTCTCCCTGGAAGATGTTTCTGACTATCCATGTAATATAACATAACTAGTTGGGTACTTGTCTGTTCAAGCACTTATGACCCCTACGCCTGGTTTCCACGCATACCCCGGTTCTGCATAACTGAGCGGGTATTCGGATACACCCCGGACTGTAGGATCCGGGGGCTTAAGTGAAAAGGTCCGCCATGACAAATGATTTTAATCCGGCTAGGGACTACTTATGTCCATTGAATTACATAGTCACTTGGACTGACTATATTCCTCCTCTATACCATCCAACAGGCTATCTAGCTTACAATCCTGTTGGGAATACTTTGCGGCTAATGCTACTTGATCATACACCAGACTCATGGGAATTTCTTACCCATCTGGCCCCGCCGGTCCGACTTTGGCCATATGGTTCGGGTCCAGCATGGTGTAGCGCGTCTTTACCATAGCCCAGGCTTCTCTTGCACCTTGTCGGCAGGCTGACATCTTCCACAATCGGAAGCGCCGCCGTGCTCCTTGAAGCATATCCACAAGCTCCCCCATGCCCTTCGGCTGGAAGCTTGATGGCCACAAGGCCTGAGCAAGGCCCTGCATCACCTGCTGAGCTTGCTCGTGCAGTTGTGAGAGGTCTTGAAGTAAATCTCCTGCAGACGCGGGCATCTCCTCCTCAGGGCGGCCCGTCAACATACCTACAAATAAAAATTCTTTCAATATGATTCCTCGCTGAGCTGTACTACAGTTCGTCTAGGCACTTACCATAAATGCCGCGACGAAGCATTTTGTTCTCCTTTAAGGAGTCCGCCAGTGGAGCGCGAAAATCTTTTAATTCGACGTCCATCCGGACATTGGCATCTTGAAGATTGTTCTTCTCCTGCCTAACTTGCGTAAGAATACGCTCGCCAGCTTTCAGCTGCCTTTGGAGATGCGACTCGTTATCTCCTACAAATTCCGGATTCACCGTGGGATTGTATGCAGAATTTTCTGTTAGACTTATCATATGAGCCACTTACTAACTGGTACATCTTCATACAATTAAAACAAATGTTACCAGATGAGGCCTTCTGGGATTCCTCTAACTTCGCAACCGTGGCCCTCAGTTGGGCCTTGCACTCCTCCAGCTCCCGAGACAATTGCTCATTCTTATCTACAAGGACCTGTGCATAAATTGATCCTTAAAACAGTCATTCCAACCGTTTCAAGTCTCAAGGGCTACTGCTATACATACTTATCAAATTTTCTTACCCGTATATCTTTGGTATACTGGTCCATTGCTCGGGCAAGCCCGCCTTGAGCAGCTCGGATGTATGCGTCTCCCGAATTGAAAGCATTAAATGCCTCTTCAAAAAAAATGTTGTTGCGAAGTACGACCCGTCGGTGCCGGTGATTCATGGCGCTCTCTACTTTGGAATTCGTGGCGGAGAGCATATCCGCGTCCTCTGTCGAAGGACAATGCGGCATCGGCCCCACGTCCGCCTCCTCTCTCGAAGCCAGTTATGGAATCCGGCTGGTGGAGGCGTGATTGGCAGGAACCCCGGATATAGTCCGGCTACTCCTCTTCCTGCCAGAACACGAAGGGTGCTGTTAGATTTCAAATACAATAATCATAAAACAGGTTTTTACCTTACATCTGTAGCGGCGTTTCGGCCCTAACCGCCTTCCTCTTAAGCCTGCCCGATCCGGATGCCCGTTGCCGACGGGTCCCTAGGGGCTCGGCCCCGCGCTCTGACCGTCATCTCTGCAAAAACACGACACTTCAAGTGTAAGGCATGACATCAAAAAGGAGTCCTCTTCGGAGGATAGGGTTTTTGGCTTGGCTTACACGCGACGTAGGTAGCAGTCTGGGATAGTCGGCGATAATAGCCACTGAGGTGCCATCGCAGCTCGCCTGATAAAATATCCCGTTGACGAGCTCTACAGTAATATCCGGATCTTCTTCGAGTCCTGGATTGAGGGCCCTTCCGGGGTCCTCTGGCTGTGGGGAAGGGCTGGAGATTCCTTCTACGACCCTCCTCAGTTCCTGCTCGGAAATATCGAGGCAGATAATCTTAGCGAAGAACGCCACAATAAGTGAAGCGGGGAAAAGAATGACGACTTACCCAGCTTGGGGGGTTGTACATGGAAAATCCATCCCGCGGTTTAATATGAAGGAATTCTTCCTCTTCTCCTTTGTATAAATCGGACAATATCCTCGCCAGAGCCGTGGTAGAGTCCGGACCTTTACGGCCACAATGGGTGGCATCATCTTCCCCGTTGAAATGCCACATGGGCTTCCCCCGATATTGAAGCGGCTGCACTCCCTGCATTATGCATATGGCCATGACCTCGACTATCGTCAGCCCGGATTTGGCCAGTAACTTTATCCTGCTCATCAGAAAGTGTATTTCTCTGGTATCCTCCTCTTGGGGGCCCCGAGGGCGCCAGCTTCGACGTGCCTTCGGCGGAGCGTTATTGAACTTAGGGAGACCTGTCCGGACTGGATCCGGAAGGGGAACGTCATCGACATAAAACCACTCCGAAGGCCAGTTCTCCAGTGCCTTCTTGGGAGTACCGAATAGGTATCCGGTCTCAGCGATTCCCCATACTTCGGCTCCGCCCACTTGACATAGGGATTCTCCCTGGTTGCGGGGGACAAGGCAGAACAGCTTCTTCCATAACCCAAAGTGAGCCTCGCAGCCTAGAAATAGCTCACAAAGGGCAACGTATCCTGCTATATGCAGCACGGAGGCAGGGGTGAAGTTGTGCAACTGGAGGCCGTAGAACTCCAGGAGCCCGCGAAGAAATGGGTGGATAGGAAACCTGACGCCCCTTAGCAGATGCGGGATGAGGCATATTCTCTCCTCTGGGGAAGGATTAGGAGATCCATCCGCTTGCTCCCTGCCATTATAGGTGGCTATTCTGGCTCGAACGGGGACCATGAACGCCGGTGGGAGAAACCCTTGGGTCTGTAACTCTATCAAACGACTGTGAGGAACTGAACACTCTTCCCAGTCACCCGGCTTGGAGCGAGGAGAGCGGAAAGAAGAGCTGTAGTGACCGGCCATGTTGGAATGGTTTTTCCGGAGCACTCTGTTGGATGCTTGCTCGAGGGAAGAGGATGAGGTTTGGATTTGAGAATCCCCGTCTCTTCAAATAGATGGTTAACCTGCCAGATCGGGGGGTGGCAAATGCAAAAATGCCTCGGCTCCTCGCATTTGCTCGACACGTGGAGATGGTAATTATTGAGGCACAGAAGCCAAGGAGTACAACATTTATGGGAAGCCGGACACTATTCGTCGTAACAGGTATTTTGGAGTATTCGGAGATGGAACCCGCCTTGCAACGCCGAAGACAAGACTGCGCGCCGGACTCATCGTCATTGAAACCTGGTTCAGGGGCTACTGAGGGAGTCCTGGATTAGGGGGTATCAGAACAGCCGAACTATATGCTTCGTCCGGACTGTTGGAGCGTGAAGATACAAGACTCAAGACTTCGTCCCATGTCCGGATGGGACTCTCATTTGCGTGGAAGACAAGCTTGGGGATCCGGATATTGTATTTCCTTCCTTGTAACCGACTCCATGTAAACCCTAGCCCCCTCCGATGTCTATATAAACTGGAGGGTTTGGTCCTTAGAGGGACGATCACAATCATAATCATCATAGGCTAGCTTCTACGGTTTAGCCTCTACGATCTCATGGTAGATCTACTATTGTACCACTCATATCATCAATATCAATCAAGCAGGAAGTAGGGTTTTACCTCCATCAAGAGGGCCCGAACCTGGGTAAACATTGTGCCCCTTGCCTCCTGTTACCATTATCCTAAGACGCACAGATCGGGACCCCCTACCCGAGATCCGCCGGTTTTGACACCGACACCCACCTTGAGGGAGTCTCCGCCAGATGCAAGCCGATGCCCATGTAGACGAACTTCCTCTAGATGGATATGCGCTTCTACAAGAAAGAAGATTAAAGCAGAGGAAAAAATGCATTGTTACGCCTCTTGCAGCATGGCATTGTCGCCGCCGGCGTGTCTGCCGACCCAGGCATAGTACCGCCTTCTCATCGACCGTGTAGACCAATAAAGAGTGCTTGGTATGCATTTGCAAGTTACCAAGCCTCTTAATTATTGGCAACGACTTTGCCTTTTAGCAAAGAACTTGGCCATAGAGTGTACCCCCCTGCTCGATAGATCCGCCTTCATTCATAGACGTCACTTCATGCCCTTGGAGCAATGAATGCCCCCAGACAATAGCAACATCTCATGGACACGAATTAAGCCTCCAATTCCTAACGATGATGAGGCAAATTAAAATTGCACCCAAGGATTGGCACCATCTCATATTGCTGGAGAAGAGTTGAAGACGAATCCAACGACCATTATTGCACAACAAAGATGGGAGGAGAACCATGTCTCACTGGGCGTGCCAATTTGTTTGACACGAGAAAAATCTTATATGCACTCCCTGAGATAGGAAGATAGGGAGTAGGGATTTTTCTCATGCACTGGGAAAAGAAAAGTGTGCGGGCCTGCCAGTGTACCGTAGTACACAAAAAATGGTATGGGAAGCAAGTATTTCATTAATCTCGTCAGATAAACAAATTACAAGATCCCACAAAAAGGAATGCGCTCCGTGGCCTACTAACGTGGCCTGCCTGACTATAGCGATTGTGGTCTCTGGTTCCCGGGGCCTCAGAAGGCTCCTGGTTAATTACTCCCGCTGGTTGCTCCGCGAGATACCTCCGATTAAGCCGTGTGGTCCTCTTTGTTGTCTTCGCTTCACATTCTCCATGCATGATGATGATGGTGTGCGTAGGGGGGCGGCGACAAAGCCCGTGTCCTTGTCGGTACACGTGTCACTCAAAACATGGCTTTGTGCTAGCCACGTTCGCCCTCGCCGTCGTGCCTCTTCGGTCTTGACAGTGTTGATGTAACCGGTGTTGAAGTTGCATGGATCCTGCTCAGCTCGGACTTCTTGACGATTGGTAGCGGCTTCATCGGGGTACGCAAGGGGTTGCTGAGGGAGTCCTGGATTAAGGGGTCCTCGGACAGCCGGACTATATACTTTGGCGGACTATTGGACTATGAAGATACAAGATTGAAGACTTCGTCCCGTGTCTGGGTGGGACTCTCCTTTGCGTGGAAGGCAAGATTGGCAGTTCGGATATGTAGATCTCCTTCTCTGTAACCGACTCTGTGTAACCCTAGCCCCCTCCGGTGTCTATATAAACCGGAGGGTTTAGTCCGTAGGTCAAGAACAATCATAATCATAGGCTAGCTTCTAGGGTTTAGCCTCTATGATCTCGTGGTAGATCAACTCTTGTAATACTCATATCATCAAGATCAATCAAGCAGGAAGTAGGGTATTACCTCCATCGAGAGGGCCCGAACCTGGGTAAACATTGTGTCCCCCGCCTCCTGTTACCATTAGCCTTAGACGCACAGTTCGGGACCCCCTACCCGAGATCCGCCGTTTTGACACCGACATTGGTGCTTTCATTGAGAGTTCCACTGTGTCGTCACGATAAGGCTTGATGGCTCCTTCAATCATCTGCAATGATGCGGTCCAGGGTGAGGTTTTCCTCCCCGGACAGATCTTCATATTCGGTGGCTTCGTATTGCGGGACAACTCGCTTGGCCATCTGGAGCAGATCGACAGCTACGCCCCTGGCCATCAGGTCAGTTTTGGAAACTTGAACTACACTGCCGACATCCGCGGAGACTTGATCTTCGACGGATTCGAGCCCATGTCAGGAGCGCCGAACAGTCGCAACGGGCATGACTTAGATCTGCCATCGGACGGTGTTTAGGAGATCGCATCTGTGGTTGCCCCGGCCTTAATCTGGAGCAGATCACGCCATCCGAGGACAGGTGGATGGACACCGCCATGGAGGCAACACATTCATCAGCGCTGGAGCAGAACATAGACTTCACCTCCAAAGAGATCTGTGTCATCGGACCCTCGGACTCGTCTCCGACCATAGGTTCCGAACCGCGTGCGTCCGTGCCTATCGAATCTGATTGGGCACCAATCATGGAGTTTACCTCCGCGGATATCTTTCAGCACTCACCCTTGGGCGACGTGCTAAATTCATTGAGGTCTCTCTCTCTATCAGGAGACTCTTGGCCGTACTATGTCCGGCTTTAGTGGGAAGCGGGCGATGAAGAAATTTGTTCCCCATCCACCACCCACTTAATAGCCACTATCGATGACTTAACCGACATGCTTGACTTCGACTCCGAAGACATCGATGATATGGACGACGATGCAGGAGAAGAATAGGAACCACCGCCCACAGGGCGCTGGACTGCCACCTCATCCTATGATATATATATGGTGGACACGCCAAAAGAAGGCAATGGCGATGAGGCAACGGAGGATAATCCCCTTGAGAAGCAATCTAAGCACCAGCGTCATAGGCGCCGCTCTAAGCCCCGCCATAGCAAAAATAGCGATACCGGCACAAGATACGAGAGCAATCCGGATGGTGCCGAAGACGACAACAACCCCACCTAGCCAGGCTTCGAGCAGGCCGAGTGGGAGGATGGGCAAGCTAGCCCTAAGGAACAGGCAATAGATGGAAATCAGAGGATGATGATTACATGCCCCTCTCCGAAGATGAAGTGAGCCTTGGCGACGAAGAATTCATTGTGCCTAAAGATCCCGTCGAGCAGGAGCGCTTCAAGCGCCGACTTATAGCCACTTCAAAAAGCCTGAAAGAACAGCAGCAACAGCTTCAAGCTGATCAAGACCTACTAACTGATAGATGGACCAAGGTGCTGGCTGCCGAGGAATACAGACTCAAGCGCGCAACCAAAAGGTACCCAAAGCGCCGGTTGCTACCTCAACTCGAGGAGGAGGCATCAAAGCCTACACTACCAGCGCATGATACGGCTGACCGGCCACCTCGTGGCCGAGATAAAGCAGTGTATCAGCCCGAAGTCCAGCCCGCACCCCGCCGCCAAGAAAGCAAAAACACGAAGTCCCGGGGCTCCATGAATGACCTGCAAGACAAATTGAAAAACAAAGCAGGACAGTCAAGATCGATCTACGGATCACGGGGGCACGCCCCAACACGTGACGATGACTGTCATGTCGGATATACTAAAAACAAATCCGGCCGGGCCGAATACAACAAACAGACTCATTTGAACTACGTCATGATGTAGTCCGGCATAGAGGCGCCGCACACCCCCTATGCTTCACTGATGAAGTAATGGATCATGAATTCCCAGAAGGGTTTAAACCCGTGAACATTGAATCATATGATGGTTCTACAGACCCTGCGGTATGGATAGAAGATTTCTTCCTCCACATTCACATGGCCCGCGGGGATGATCTACACGGCGTCAAGCACCTCCCACTAAAACTCAAAGGAACGGCTCGGCATTGGCTGAATAGCTTACCGGCAAAATCCATCGGAAGTTGGGAGAACCTGGCAGACGCATTCCTAGATAACTTCCAGGGCACTTATGTGCGACCACCGGATGCTGATGATTTAAGTCACATAACCCAGCAGCCTGCAGAGTCAGCTAGGAAATTCTGGACTCGGTTCCTAACTAAAAAGAACCAAATTTTCGACTATATGGATGCCGAAGCCCTAGCGGCCTTTAAGCATATTATCCGTGACGAGTGGCTTGCCCGACTTCTCGGCCAAGAAAAACCGAAGTCCATGGCAGCCGTCACGACACTCATGACCCGCTTTTTCGTGGGCGAGGATAGCTGGTTGGCTCGTAGCAACAACACAGCAAGCAATCCTGGCACATCAGAGGCCAAGGATAGCAACGACAAGCCCCGACAGACCAAACACAAGCGTCGCAACAATGGCGACAACACTGAAGACACGGCAGTCAACGCCGGATTCAGTGGCTCTAAGTCTGGTCAGCGGAAAAAGGCATTCCAAAAGAACAATTCAGGCCCGTCTAGTCTGGACCGCATCCTCGATCGTCCATGCCAAATTCATGGCACCCTAGGAACACCAGCCAATCATACCAACAGAGAATGCTGGGTCTTCAAACAAGTTGGCAGGTCAGGTGCCAAAAACAAGGAGAAGGGGTCTCAAAGCGATGACGATGACGAGGAGCCCCGATCACCCAACAAAGGAGGGAAAAAGTGATTTTCCCCGCGAGTCAAAACGGTGAATAAGATAAACGCCATCCACATCCCCAAATGGGAACGAACGTGCACTCTTAGGATGTCGACTTAACGGGGCCAGTCGCCCCACAATATAAGCTATGGCCGATCATTTTCGATCATACGGATCGTCCGGCCAATACCAATCAGGGTAATTCAGCCGCACTCGTCGTCGACCCAATAATTGATGGATTTCACCTCACACGAGTCCTTATGGACAGAGGCAGCAGTCTAAACCTGATGTATCAGGACACAGTGCGCAAGATGGTATCGATCATTCGATGATCAAACCCACTAAAACTACCTTTAAAGGTATTATACCAGGTGTGGAGGCCCGTTGCACAGGCTCCATCACTCTGGAGGTAGTATTCGGATCACCGAACAAGTACCGCACCGAAGAGTTAGTCTTTGACATCGTCCCTTTCTGCAGTAATTATCATGCACTGCTTGGACAATCCGTGTTTTTTTGATTCAACGGGGTGCCACATTATGCCTACCGTAAGCTCAAGATGCCCGGTCCGCATGGCGTCATAATGGTTAATGGCAAGGCCGAACTCCACCTCTGCGCCGAAGAGTGTACAGCCGCCTTGACAGTAGAAGCAACGAAAGGCGTCTTTCAACCGAACCTCGAGTGGACGGCCAAGCTCCCGGACACTGTCAAGGGAGTCCGAACTACTCTGCGGCAGTAGAGCCCAGCTCGTCCGGAGCTCAACTAAAACACTCCGGCAGTAAACGGAGGCACATCTAGGATAAGCCACACAATGCGGCTTAATCGCACGTAGCACATAAATATCTCTTCTACACTATCTTTGCAGGCTCACTTTTGCGTAGTCCAGGACTGGCGGCATGGAAGCAGCTCGAACGCGTAAGGGAATCCTTAGAGATGCCCCTTGACGACCATCTGACTACACTCCGGATCCGCACACAGCTTCGTCCCGCCTGGTCCCGCAGGTTCCGCAGTCATATTTCTTTTTATCACATTACCTGTACCTATACGCATCGACGTATTACTCAAATACAACATGTAGATTTATATGACCCTTATCCGCTATTGTTTCTTACTGACACCCTTCATCAAAACGAAATCCGTACATCGAGATATGCCTTAATATGCCAGGGGCTTCATTGTACCCATAATACGGCAACAAAGTCTGAACACCTTCACGGTAGTTCGGCACCCCAAACTTTTAGCATTATATGCATCAGCCCGGAATCATGTTTGGGTTCAATAGTTGGGTTTGCCCGGCTCCCATGTTTTGGTACCTTATGTTCCGCTATATTGGCTAAGGTAGCACAGGGAGAACTACTGCGATTGTGTCCCGGTTCTTCTGGACAAGCACCTCAGTAGAGAAAGCCGAAAAGTCACTGTCATGATACGGCGAGAGCGGGTCAGCTGTTTGAGAGGTTGTAAAATATTTAAGGATTTCTTCCGCATAATGCCATAACTAATGCAGCATGCGATGGATCGGCTTTTCTTCCGATCAGGTGCTTATAGAGCCCCTCTTGCGGTCTTCCGAACACCAGGGGCTGCGCCTACCCTCCTTTTGTCAAACTCCTATGGCTAAGTGAGAGTTATAAAGCCCTCTAGTCTGATTGCCTGGTTCGTTGTGCTGAACACCTCCTTCAAGGACTCAAAACTGGGGTAAAGACTGCTTAGGTTTATCCCGAACACCCCCGTACTTCCTACATGGGGGCAGAAGCCGACGACTGGCCAACTCTCAGGATTAATATATAAAATGGCCACATAGGAGGAAAAACTTTCAAATAATAGGCAATAAATAATAGAAATGCCCTTGTTCAACATTACAAAGGACAACATGACTGTATTCATGGAAATATAATGTCCTTGGTGCATTGCTCCGCCGCAAGGCGGGCTCCATTCAGGACACTATCATAATATAATTCGGGCTTGTGGTGCTCCTTCCCCTCCGGCGGTCCCTCGGTCATCAGCTTTTCCGCATCCATCTTCCCCCAGTGCACCTTTGCACGGGCGAAGCCATTCGCGCACCCTCCATACAGACCGACCGCTTGATGTCTTCGAGTCGTGGGTAGGCACTCACAAGACGCTTCACGAGTCTGAAGTAACTACGTGGAATCGGCTCGGCGGGCCATAGCCGGATAATCAAATCCTTCATGGCTAGTTCGGCCACCTTATGCAGTTCGATCAACTGCTTCAGCTGATCAGTAAATGGCACCGGATAATTCGGCGCCAAATACTGCGACCAGAAGAGCTTATCCGTAGTGTTTCTTTCTTCGGCTTGGTAGAATTGAGCGGCATCAGATATGCTGCGTGGCAGCTCCGCAAATACACCTGGAGAAATCTGAACTCAAACTTAGAAACATGATTTTCTCCCCAAATACTTGCTTTACACGGGAAAAGCCTTACCCGCCGCGATCTTCCTCGCCTCTTGGATCTCCTGCAGGGCGCCTTGGGTTTCCCCCCGGGCATCGCGTGCGGCCTGATGAGCCTTGGTGAGTTCAGATTCTTTTTCTGTTAAACTTTGCTCCAAGGTCTCGCATTTCTTCACGGCCTCTTGAAGCTCTTGCTCAACTTCAATAACCCTGGCCTCGTGCTTTTTGCGAAGAGCCTGCTCTGCGGCTACCTTCTTCTCGGCTTCGGCCACAGCCTTCTTAAGAGCCTCAATTTCGGCCGTCGCCCCTAGAGCACATAATAAAAATATTTTCATCATGCGCACTTATTCATTTGTGCTGAATGCAAACAAGGTTTCCGCATACCTTGTTTATCCTCCAACTGCCTTTTCAACTGGCTAAGTTCTTCTTTGGCCCGCTCCAGACTTTGATTCAGTCCGGAGACCTCCGCAGTATGAGAGGCGGCAGTCGCTGCAGACGCCTGCTTACACAAAAAAAAGAGAGATAGATGTCATCAAGTGAGTCTCCTGCGAACATAAATTTGATCCGTTGTCCAGTTCTTCCTTTCATCGAACAGTGTATCAGGGGCTACTATCTATACTATGACACTCTTCGAAACCTCATAAAACATACCTCAAAGCCTCTTATAAGGCCGATACAGGCTTCATTCATTCCACTCTCAGTGGACTGAATCTTCTCAATCACTGCACCCATAAGGGCACGGTGTTCATCGATGATGGAGGCACTTTTTAGCACCATCGATAAAGTATCCGACACCTCTGGTTGACAGAGGTTGCCGGTGGAACAGGCATACCCCCTCCAACCGAGGGAGGCTGCCTACCTGATTCTGGAGCCATATGGGTCTCCGGGATCGCGTCCGGCTGGGGGCCGAATTCAAGATCGCCCCCGCCGTCGACGTCCATGGGAGCCTTCTCTCCCATGTGTCCGACCCCTGAAGTTTTACCTCCTGGCGCCGCCTTTACGATCTCCCCCCTCCTTGGGCTGGGTCCTCCTGGGACGAAACCTCGGTGTCATCCACATGTTTGGGGGAAGGGGCCTTCGGGGGTGTCCCGCTCTCCATAGCATCCCAACCCAGCAAATCCTCCGACGAGGATTGTTCGGTGCGGGACCTCGCCGGACTGCAAAAGAAGTATGGCTCAGATTACAATATTATGCCATGATGAGCCTGGATGCATAAGCGTGTTCGGATTTTATATACTTATGAGTTCACTAGGGGCTGGGCCCTGGGATCCCACTCCGGGCTGCTGTTGGCAGCGGTGGTGGACTCCTTTAGAAGAGGAGTTTTCCCCCTCTTAGGCGATTCGGCCTCCAAGGATGTGGAGGCCGTCCTTTTCTTTCTTCCCCCTGCCGGGGATTCGTCTTCCTCCTCCTCTTCGCCCTCCTCGGAGGAAGAACGGGCATTGGAGTCTTCAGATTTTGTGTCCGAGGCGCCGCAGCGACGGAGGCCGCCCTGGTCTTCTTGGCCTCCTTCCCAGCGTTCTTCTTCGGTGCCTTGTAAGGCGCCGGGACTAGCATCTTTGTCGGAAGTGGGCCGGCTGATTCTTCTAGCAGTGGGACCGGACAATAGATCCTCCCTGCCTTCTTCGTCTAGCCCTAGGAGAGTTGTGGAAAACATATTAAGCATTTTCCTCAGGATATGCGAATAAAACATACGAATTGCCAACATAACAGTGACTTACCGAACTTGCAGGGTGGGACAGTTGGTACCCGCGGTCCTCGGCGGAGTCCAGCCATGATTCGCCGGACTTAAAAAGCACCTTCCAGATGTGCTTGTGCGAGGAGCCAAAGAGCTCCAGTAAGGTCTGGTGCTTGGCCGGGTCAAATTCCCATAAATTGCAAGCCCGGTGTTGACAAGGAAAAATCCGGCGAACTAACATCACCTGGACTACATTGACAAGTTTGATATTCTTGTCTTCCATATCCTTGACGTGCGTCTGGAGCACCGACAGTTCATCGGACGAAGACTAGTTCAGGCCCTTCTTGGGCCAGGACGTAAGCCGCAGAGGGGCTCCGGATCGCAATTCGGGGGCAGCGGCCCATTCCATGCCGCGCGGCTCAGTGATGTAAAACCACTGCTGGTGCCACTCCTTGACGGAATCATTGAAAGTACCTGTTGGCCATGTGACATTGGGCATCTTGCTCACCATGGCGTCTCCGCACTCGGCGTGCTCGCCGCTCACTACCTTGGGCTTCACATTAAAGATCTTCAGCCATAAGCCAAAGTGTGGCGAGATGCGGAGAAAGGCCTCGCACACGACGATGAATGTCGAGATGTTGAGGAAGTAATTGGGGGATAGATCGTGAAAATCGATCCCGTAATAATACATGATGCCGCAAACAAATGGGTGGAGGGGAAACCCTAATCCGCGGACAAAATGAGGGAGGAATACAACCCTCTCATGGGGTTCCGGAGTAGGGACAATCTGTCCCGCCGTTGGAAGACGGTGGCCGATTTTCTTGGCTAGATACCCGGCCTCCCGAAGCTTTTTGATATCTTTCTCCCAGACGGTAGAGGCCATCCACTTGCCTCCTGCTCCGGATCCGGACATTTTCGGAAGACCTTTTTGGGCGGAGAAGACGAACGCTTGGGCGCTAGGGCTCGAGCGAGGGGGAATGGATGAGCAGAGGAAGAAGAAGGCGTGGGTGAAAATAGGAGTCCTTATTCCCTTATAAAGGCAGCAGGGATCCTGCGCATCCCCACTTGCCTGATAAACTCACTTATTCACCAAGCGCCGCGTTGATGGTGCGGTTGGGTTACCCACACCCGTATTGATGAGAATCCCGTGATAAGGGGACATGATCTCTGTTTCGACAAGACGTGCCGATAAAACCACCTCGCGATATGTGCGGTGGCATATTGAGAAAAATGGTTTGCATAATGATCGGGCCCTGGCGTGATGTCATGCCATGAAAAGTTGTCAGCAGATTAGGTTAGTGAAATATTGTGCTCTCTACGGTGGTATGTGGAATTTGTTTTGCAGAGCTGGACATGATCCTCATATTTAAGATCTTCTATTGAGTATTCGGAGAAGGAACCCGCCTTGCAATGCCGAAGACAATCTACGCACCGGACTCATCGTCATTGAAGCCTGGTTCAGGGGCTACTGAGGGAGTCCTGGATTAAGGGGTCCTCGGACAGCCGGACTATATACTTTGGCCGGACTGTTGGACTATGAAGATACAAGATTGAAGACTTCATCCCGTGTCTGGGTGGGACTCTCCTTTGCGTGGAAGGCAAGCTTGGCAGTTCGGATATGTAGATCTCCTTCTCTGTAACCGACTCTGTGTAACCCTAGCCCCCTCTAGTGTCTATATAAACCGGATGGTTTAGTCCGTAGGGCAAGAACAATCATAATCATAGGCTAGCCTCTAGGGTTTATCCTCTATGATCTCGTGGTAGATCAACTCTTGTAATACTCATATCATCAAGATCAATCAAGCTGGAAGTAGGGTATTACCTCCATCTAGAGGGCCCGAACCTGGGTAAACATTGTGTCCCCTGCCTCCTGTTACCATTAGCCTTAGACGCACAGTTTGGGACCCCCTACCCAAGATCCGCCGGTTTTGACACCAACAGTTGCCTCGCGGGAGTATTCTTTTGTGGAGACCGTCATCGGTGTAAAACCAACGGCCGCTTGCATCGGCATTGCCGGTGTGGTTGGTTCCTCGTCTCGACTAGACGCCATGGTTACGATTGTCTGTAAAGACAAAGACTCCGCCTCACAAGACAGTAGAAGGTAACATCTTAGGGGGGCATGGTGGATGTCTCGTCTTGGCTAGACGCTGTATTCGGTGGTCTGCCAAAACAAGGATAACGCCGCGGGGCCGAAGAAAGGCAACATCATGGAGGGGCATGGTTGATGCCCCGTCTCAGCAAGACATCGTATTCGGTAGTCTGCTAAGATAAGGATCACGCCACCTATACGACAAACGATGCCTGGTGCAATGAAGGTTGCACCTCGTCTTGTCTGGATGCCGTATTCGGTGGTCCACCAAGACAAGGGCAAAGCATCGTGATGCTGAAGAAAGGTGGCATCATGGAAGGGCGTGGTTGATGCCCCTTCGTAGCTAGACATTGTATTCGGTGGTCTGCTATGACAAGGAGCATGTTGCCTATACGCCGAGACCTCTATGCCATGAGGAGTGCACCTCGTCTAGGCTGGACGCCGTATTCGGTGGTCCTCCAAGACAAAGGAAACACATCGCAGGATCGTGGTAAGGGTCGGTGAAGACGTGTCATCGCGTACCACAATATTCTTCTATCATGGGCTCCGTGTTGCGGGTAGCACCGGGGCCCTGTGTCATCTTTATGGGCTCCGGGTTGTGGGTTCCATCTTGACGAGGTAGACATCGTGGTGTTGTTCTTCCAGCTCTATGCCTCTATCCTACGCGGCATCGACTTGATGATGTTGATTATGGGCGTTGTTTTGGTGGGCTCCGTATCGCCATCCTCCGCGGCACGGCGACGACATCCTCGGGAGCTCCACACCTCCATCCTCCATGGCACCTATTTGATGACAAAGATGACGGGCGTTGTCCTGGCGAGCTCTATATCGCCATCCTTCGTGACACGGCAACGACATCCTCGCGAGCTCCACGCCTCGTCCTCCATGGCACCGGTTTGATGAAGAAGATGATGGGCATCATCCTAGCGAGCTTCGTGTCCCCATCCACTATGGCATGGCAGCGACATCCTCGCGAGCTCCGCTCCTCCATCTTCCATGGCATCGGCTTGATGAAGAAGATGATGGGGGTCGTCCTAGCAATCTCAGCGTTGCCATTCTCCATGGCACGCGACGACATCCTCGCAAGCTCTGCTCCTCCGTCCTCCATGGTACCGGCTTGATGAAGAAGACAACGTGTGTCGTCCTAGTGATCTCCGTGTCGCCTTCTCCACGACACTCGACGGCATCCCCACGAGCTCCACGCCTCGTCCTCCATGGCGCCTGTTTGATGACAAAGATGACGGGCGTTGTCCCGACGAGCTCCGTATCGCCATCCTCCGTGACACGGTGTTCAAGTAGTGGGTGATGACCTCCTTCTTGTTCTAGCAAGCATGCGTCCGTGTGTGCGAGGGTGCCCGCGCACTCCCTCTGGAATCCTGGGGTCCTTTGGGCTGGCTGCATGGTCTGCCGCCTCCAGCCGGGTGCGGATAACTCCTTTCTGGGTCCGCCACATGATTTCTTCTCGGCTGTGTGTATCTTGCAAATACATAGAGGGAAGGGATAGATATATGTATCTGGCCTGAGATAAGCTGTTGTTTAGTGCACGCTGCTCCGCCTCGTCATGACCACCACCGGATAGAGCCAAGCAGCATGCATGATGCCCGGCGAGCACGGCGCCACTGTGGGCGCGTTGGCGACCACCTTTTCAACCCAGCTGGTGCATGCTCTCCAGCGTTGCAACTCCGCCATGGTATTTGCTGGGTGCCTGATATGTGTTCATGGCTGCGTGCGTTTTTGCTCCTAGTGCTGCGTGGGTTCTCTGGACACCGCTGCCACGGGCGCGTCTCCTTCTCTTTCTCCGGTCTCCCCTAGTGCCACCACAGCTGCGTGTGTCTCCAGCAAAACCTGATAAAACATTAAGACAAAGAAACAAACAAAAAGATGAGGGCGTGCTGACTGCAGACGTCATCTCTTGCTGTGTGGGATGTCCATCCCGTTCTCAACGCCGCCGCCACGGGAGCGTCACCTCCTGGGCGTTTTTCTCCTGCTCCCTGGCTGGGTGCGATCTGGCTCTGTCCGTGAGCCCTGGTCTTCTCTTCGTTTGTGTTGCCTCGCTGCCTTCCCTGCCTGCAGGCTTGTGTTTATATAGGCACGAGGAGGCTGGGTACTCACGTAGCCTCCGGCCGTCCCCATCTTCTTTACCATTCTTTCCTTGTTTAATCTCTTTGATGCTTACTTTGTTCGTTGATCTTCTTGACATACATGCCAGCGCAAAGAAAGGAAAGCCATACTCATGCATACCATACGAGAATCTGAGCAGTAATTGCAGTAGATGGTATTTCCTTTGGCAACGACGGTGCTTCTAGAATCCCTCCTCAGCCGTAAGGTTTTATTCCGAATTAATCTTTACTTGCCAAATCAAACCTTGTACGTGCTCATCAAAGTGTTACTAGCCAAAATCTCAGCCCAGTACGTGTGTAAGTGCATATTGGACCCAATGCAACGCGAGCTTTCACGTATTTCAAGTACATATTTATGCGGGTATTGGGAGAAGTATACACGCGCGCTTGCCGGCCGGCCGTAAATACTCGAACACATGTGTACTAGCTCTACGCACATGCATGCTCTGGGCTAATTTTAATTAGCCCCCATTAGCCCATTAACAATTACATTGGGCAAGGAATAGTTCATACACACATGCAATACAGGTGCCATGCACATGCAATACAGGCACGTACACGTAGGCACTTCTTGCTCCATGTGTACAACTAAATAATATTGGTTCAAATCACCATTTAGACAACTTTTATTTTAAAATTATCCTCCTTCCTTATTTTCGTATTGTAGTGCAAAATTCTCATCGAACACAACCAAGGGCATGGCATCAAAGTACACATAACAAAGAGCAAATAACATCATGACATCATATACATATGGCTCATGGATTAGTGGGAACCAACATGGCAAGATTGAATGTTGGAACAGTCTCAGCAAGTGTAAAACAACAACATCAGCATAGCATGTTTGCAAGCATGGAACAGAGGCATATGATAACCAAAATTAACAACCATGGCATGTGAACAAATTACTCATAGCATACTTCAAAACATGTAACTGGAGCATCTCCAAAAGAGGCATAGATTAACTAATACCAAGCTCACGACATGGCATCACGAAGTTAATAGAAAAAACTGGAACAACATGAAGGCATGTTCATGGCAATGAAAACATATGCTACATGGCATATATGAGGCATCGAAAGGCATGACAGGATAGATCATAACAAGGACAACCAAACATATCGACTAAGCATCTCCAGATTATGCATGTATTTATTGGTAGCATCAAGAAAACATGGCAACATAATATGACAGAAACATGCTTGACAGCACATTAACAGCAAGTAGCCCACTTCACAAGCTTGATGCACTCACTACAGGGCATATCAACATACATGGATTGCACCACTGTAAATATGAATTACATATGCTCCTAAAACATGTAGACATTATGCTCAAAAGAAAATCACACAAAAAGATATAAAAATGACGAATAGACAAGTTATAGCATTTTTCAGCAGTTAACAACAACATGTACTTTGCAACAGGGATCAATATGTCAAGATGCACCCTAACATGAATGCAACAGCAACCAACTTGTAGAGCATGAAGAGCAGAACATTTTCATATCAAGATCATCATCATAGGATCAACAGGTACAAAGTTACACCACTCACAAGATGCATATGATGTTAACAATCAGCAGATTCCAGCAGTTTATATCACTTAGCAGTTTTGCAACGAAGATTAAAGCATCAATATGAACAACAACATGAATGCAAATGCAACTATCATGTAGAGCATCAAGAGATGAACAGTTCGACATATCATGCACGCAAAATAGATTATGAGCATGGAGATATGACATGACGAACAAGGCAACAAAATATGAGGATTTTGGGACAAAGAGATATTTTACCCCGCGAGATCTAAGGTTCGTTCACGGCACGTGAACCAAGGCACCGGCGAGGTCGATGGCGAGGCCCGATCTAGCAACGAGGACCGCGGGGGAGGGCGCCGACGATGGGCTCCGGTCGGGGCGCGGCGATTGGAGCCAGAGGTGGAGCGGCGCCGAACGGCGATTTCGGGCGGCGCGGCGAGATCCTGGCGGCGGCCGGCAGCGGAGAACGAGCGGTGGAGGGCAGCACCGGAGGGAGGAGCGGGGCAACGAGGGGAGGAGCGCGGCGCGACGCAGAGCGGTGGCGTGCGGGCGGCGCTGGGCGTGAGGCGGCGGGGCAGAGCGGGCCGGGCGGCGGTGAGATCCGGGCCCGCGTCGGTCTGGGATGGGCTCTACGGGCCGGCGGCGCAGAGGAGAGAGAGGGGGCCGCCGGCCGTGATGTGGCGGCACAGGATTGACTGCAGAGGCGGAGGCGGACATGTCCGGCGGTGGGGGGAACGCATCCGGCAGCGCGGAGGAAGAGGAGGCTAGGGTTTTACCAGAAAATGGAGGGGGAGGAGCCTTTTTATAGGTAGAGGGAGCTAGGAGAGTCCAAATGAGGTGCGGTTTTCACCCACATGATCGTGATCCAATGGCGGAGACCATGGAGTGGTTTGGATGGGCTATTGGGCTGTTGTGAAGAGGTGCTGGGCTGCAAAGAGAGAGGGGTTTCGGTTAACTCGGTTAGCCGTTGGGGCATCAAACGACCTCCAAATGGAACAAAATTTGACAGGCGGTCTACCGGTGATATACCAAGGCCACTCGGAAAATCTTGGCCCATTCTGAGAAAGTTTTTCTGTGGCTCAGAAAACAAGATAAGAGGGGTGCCGTGGATGCATGTGGGAGTGTTGGATGACGAAATGGACCACAGAGAAAGAGTCCGGATGCAAGTTTTGAAAAACATGATGATGCAATGCACATGATGAGATGTCAAGATGCAACACGCAAGCAAATGGCATGGCAACAATGACGAATGTCTGGAAGACACTTGGCGCATCGGATCTCGGGGCGTGCCCAACCTGGCACCGCCCAGCTTCCGCTCAAGAGGCGCCACCAGGTGGCACCCCAACCCCTAGTAATAAAACCCATTAACAGTCGCATGAAGGGCGCATTCTCGTGATGTCCATGTAGGCAGATGCACTGTTCAGTCGCTCCTCCTCCTCCTCCTCCTCGCTCGTTTTTGATTGGCTCTTGCTTGTTTGGTGCTACTGGCCCATATCGGCGCCAATTAAAATAAGGGAGCGAGACGAAATTTGGAGGAAGCTTCGCAGTTGCCTCGCCCCGCACAAAACCAGTCATTCTCCTCCTCACCCACGTCTCCCTCCTTCTCTCTACCAAAGAGGAAAACGCTCCAGGAGAGATTAGGCCACAGGAGGAGTAGCGGTGACAGACAGGCTCATCGAGGAGCAGCAGCGGCCGATGGCGGCAGACCAGATCAGCATGCCGCGAAGGGGATGGGGCAGCTCTCATGGGCCAAGTAGAGCAGAGTCGGCGGGCCATGCCGGAACCAGCGTGACAGGTCGCGAGCGGAGAGGGGCCAGGGCGGCGAAGACAGCCCAGGCAAGGTGCCTCCGGCCACGACCTTTTTCCTCCTTGCCCTTGTTTTCTCCTTCCCGGCTAGGGTTATCGCCGCCGCCGCCTTCGGCTCCATCCCTGCTCGCGGCCTCGGACTCTGCATCTTCAATCGTCCCAAGATCCCAAACCCATCGCCATCTTCTACTTCCCTCTCTTATTCCCCTATGCCTCGGCAAGGTGTGCCAATCTGGCGCACATGGCAAAGTACATCAGCATCCAGTATACCCCTTGACACGGCCAAGGTCAGGCTACAGCTGCAGAAGAGGGTCATCACCAGGGATCTTGCTTGTCCCAAGTACCGTGGCCTGCTTGGCACCACCGCCACCATCGCCAAGGAGGAAGGCGCTGCCACGCTCTGGAAGGGCATCAGCCCTGGCCTCCATCGCCAGTGCATCTACGGCGGTCTCTATGAGCCTGTAAGTTTCCCTTCCCTCCCTTTACCCCCTTCCCCATTTATATGTATGGTATTGCATTGCATGAGTAGTGGTTGTGGTACGCAATAATGAACTTGACCCGGATTGTTGTGCCTGACGACCTTCAGGTCAAATCCTTCTATGTTGGTGCCATGTTGGGGATGTACCTTTGTCCAAGAAGATAGCCGCTGGCTTCACCATCGGTACCCTCATCGCTGTATTCTCAAACAATTTTCTGTTCCATGTGAAATGAAATATGCAGCAACATAAGATGGTTTGGCTGACCTGCATTAGGTGCCACTACAAAAAAATACACTTCCATGATGATACGTGTTTGTCACAGTAGGTCGCGTTTTCTGTCATGCATGTATACCCATGACAATTTTATGACAGAATCAAGATAGTCATACCTGTGCTGTCGTAGAAGTGTTCCATGACATTACCAAAATTATCATCACGGAAGTGTCCACTTCCATGATGATAAGTCGCGTGTCACAGAAGTGCTTTCATCAAGGGTGACCGACACGTGGCATCCACCGTAACGGGACGCTGTTAACCACCGTTAACCTATCGGGTCTGTTTTTGGATCCGATAACCCGCTAACAGCCACGACCAATGCCGATTTTCCATGTGTAAAATTCTCAATGGCTGACGGATCCATGCGTCAGCTCCGCGTTGGCACAGGTGTCACTCATCCAATGGTCGAGATGGGCCTATGATATGTTGACATGTGGACCAGCCCAAAAGTGGCCCATAAAGTTTAAATGGGCCGGCCCAACCGAAGGCCCATAAGATTTAGCAGACCATAATGGGCCGGCCCAGCTAAATGCCCACAAGATTTTGCATACCATAATGGGCCGTCCCAGCTAAAGGCCCACAAAATTTAGCGGACCATAATGGGCCGGCCCAGCTAAAGGCCCACACGATTTTGCAGACCATAGTGGGCCGGCCCAGCTAAAGACCCACAAGATTTTGCGGACCACAATGGGCCGGCCCAGCTAAAGGCCCACAAGATTCTGCAGACCATAATGGGCCGGCCCAGCTAAAGGCCCAACATTCTCTATCAAATCGGCCCATCAACGGTCTGTCCTAAACTTTTCATCAACGCGGCCCATGGTCACTTCTGGCCCGTTAACAGGCTGCTAAGTAATTGGGCCAAATTACAGCCTGGTGTATTTCCGGCCTGTTAAAGGTCCTGCTTCATTTGGGACCATTTACAGGCCATCAAAACTTTCGGCCCATAAATGACCGTGAAGGATTTGGAGACCATGTCTGACATTTGGCCTGTTAGAGGCCCACTATAGATTTGGGCCACTTTCGGCCTGTTGTCATTTTCGGCCTGTTAACGCCGGACGAAAACCATGGGCCATATGTGGCCCAACGTCATATCGGGCCCATTAATGGCCCGTATATAAATGACGATATCTAGCTCGACCAAAGTTCCGACCTGTTAAAGGCCCGTGTATTAGGTCGGCACATTTACGACCCTTCCGAATTTCGGCTGTCAAAGATCCGCATCGTAAATGGGCCACCATTTTGGCCTGCTAAGACCAGTGGGTTATTTGGCACAATCAGGGCCCATCTCACTTTCGGTCTATTAAAGGCCCATGTTTTTTATGGGTTCGAGATATTTACACCTGTAAACGGCATATTTTTACTGAGGGCCCAAATTATGTTTAGGCCTGTTAAAGGCCCACTATGGGCACAGGCCTACCAGAAAAATATGAAAGCTTATGCTGATTTAGGCCCAGATATTTTTAGTGGGCTACATGCCAATTTCGGCCCATAATCATTTCTAGCCCAATTGGAATGGGCCCGACGAATGTTGGCATGTTGGGCTCCTACGAAGCTTTCGGCCGAATACATTACTAAGATAAACCTACACTATACAAACATAGCATCGTAATTACTGCAGCCTGTGGCAACATCATAAATGTTGTATCACAACAAAATAAATTCCAACCATACAACAAAAGGCCTGTTGGCATAGAGTTTACAATCCTTCCATATAAAAACACCATCAGATGTATAGAAGCATAGATCATTTAACCTGAGTGCTAATGTTTCAGGCTGTAGAATCTGATGGAGCAGCACGATCTCCACCTTTTTTCCGCCATTTCTCTTGAACAACGAAGCGAATGTTTGATAGTCTGGTTTCAAAACCATTCATATCTTGACGACATTTGTCAACCACTATTTTTGTTTCTGAAACGATGTCCATTAGGGATTGGACTTGTGTCTAGAGCACAGATATATCACTCTTTCTAGCAGGAAGATTTTGTTCAGTAGGCGATTTGGAAGAGGTTACCTTGACAACCAACCCAGAATTACGCAGGAAGGTGCTTTTTGCACTGTTAGTGGAGAGATACTGACGCACTGCAGCAAGAGGTGACATTGTGCCTGTGGTAGCCTCGTCACCTTCAGGTGGTTGTGGTTGTTCAATCATTTGTTCCATAGCTTCCTAAAAGTTTGAACTTGTAGATTAGTGTACTAGATAAGTTACTAATGAGACAAAAACAAACAAAGTAGGTTAAACGTTTATACATAACTTATTTTGGTGAACTACTGTAATACATTAGCATGTATTGTAGTGCCAACTACATAATAAAATCACTTTCAGAACATATGTCCATGTAGCATGCCTACTGTATTGTCCATTTCCTCACATTCGTTGACATCTAAGGATAAAGAGACATGGTTTAAAGTAGGATGAACATAGTATGACATCATTCATATCATGGGCAAACAGATATAAAACAAACATGCTATTTTATCATTATGTGTGCATGTGAACATAACAACTAGATTACAGATCAAGACCAAAAGAATATCCTTCATCTCTTTTAAACCATGTAAGGTGAAATGATACGTTAAGACAACTGTGTATAAAAGTGAACAGAGTAACTGACATTGGCTGCAAACCAAGTAGTTAAATGAACACATCAGAGTACCAATCAGTTCAAGGCAGGAGGAGTAAGGACTTACAACAGTGGCTTGAACTAGTGTGCTCATGCCCTTCATCTTGCTGGTGTGGCAATCCTTGAAGATTTGCACTACATTCGGTTCAGGTTCTTTTTGGTCCGCATGGGCTTTCCTCTGTATTTGGAACAAGTCAATATAGATATGATAATATGGCACAAAAAAAGAAGGAAGTAGCAGCTATTTACAAGAGCCCCGCAGTGTGCAATATAGCTACGAGATCCTGTTGTCTGTTGGAATTTCACTTTAGAACAATTGATTTTGTTCTTCAAACAGTTAGCCTAGAAGAAGATACACTTGTAAGGCACATACATAAATACAAGTTCAATATGTGGTCTGATCAAATACATATAGCCTACCTGATACTTTGGATCAGACCAGTGTTTAACGAGGGCTGTCCAGTCTTCATCTATAATATATTCCACTGGAGATGTTTGGGCGATTTCATTGTTAGCCTTGCCTTCAAAGTGAGATTTTCTAAGGTGGTACCGATACTGTCGCAGAGCAGACTGAAAAACATGAGTGCATGCTTGTTTAGTTGCATCATCTTTCGGATCCAACTTGAACCTCATCTGTTGAAAAAAGAATGTGAGTCTTATTAGGAGGAAGCTAGAAAGTATGGGACAGAGCAAGACAATATTACTAATTGCGATGAATAACATTACTTACGGATAAATGGTCAAGGAAGGTGTTAAACTGGGTATTGTCTTTCTCATTCCTGTACTGGATCCACGTTGGGAGGATACGTGCATGACACCTAACGGCAACGGCTGCCTCTGATACTAACTTGGCTGACTCTGTAGCATCACGTGGCCTTTTTAAACCTGCCTCAAAATGGATCTCCATTCTTCCTCCTTTAGATTTTGTTAATCTGTCAAGCATTATCCCTGATGTCTGTTTCCGCTTGCACCGTGGTGCTAGTTCAACAACGAATATGGAAAGTGTTAGTGTACATCAAACTGTGAGAGTACATATAAAGGAGCATGCAACTGCAACTTGACTCGGTCAGGTACCGTCTTGGTGTTGATGCTCATGAGGTTCATCTGATCTTGCCAAGTCCTGTTGTGTCAGCAGTGCTTCGGAAGTAGTGTTAGGTGTGAAGGCAGCTTGGGAACTGGCCAGTTCCAGAGCAAACGAACGAGTAACTCGTTGAGATGCTGGTACAGTTGAAGCGGATGCTGCAGCTGGTGGAGCAGGTGATACTATGTTTGTAGATTTAGCCGGTGGACTTGGACCTTCTACTGCACTATAAGTACCAGCAGAATCTCGACGGCAGAACCTTTTCCGTTTCACCCGACGAGTAACAGCACTCCCTACTATATTATTTTCCTTGCTCTTTTTTGACTTTGCCATGTCAAGCCGTACCCACAACACAAAAGAATAAAATCGCTCTTCAGAACTCATTGATGCATGATACAGACAAGCAATACTTTGATGTAAGACAACCATATGAGGATGGAATATGTAAGAAAAATAGGACGGCATGACATATTCACAGCTACGATGTGCAAACTAAGCAGAAGGATTTTCAAGAAAATAGAAGTAATGCAAGCTAGACACCATATGAAAGATGCAACCAATATTACTCTGCCAAGTTAAAAGTGTCTTGTCATAAGTGGCAATTCGAAAAATTAGAAGCAGTACAACGTAGAAATCAATGCAAGATGCAACCACTATCAAACTGCCAGGTTAAAAGCGTCCAATCATGAGTGACTGATGCGGGATACACAACAATAGTACTTTGATGTAAGAACATGGTATGATAGATAGATGCAGTGTATTCTAGACACAGAAAGCCATGTCATATGCACATGTATAACGTATAAACTCAGCAGGTGCAATTTAATCAAAATAGAAGAAATACAGGCTAGACAACATATGCAACATGAAACCAATTATCACACTGTCAACTTAGAGCAAGCACCTGCGATGGTGGAGTACGGGAGATGAACTCATCATGTAGACTTGGGACTTCAACTTCATTAGCAGTAGCAGTGGCAAATCTAGAGAGTCTCTGTTTGCGTCGGTGCGGAGGACCACCAACATCCCCTAACTTACTCTTTTCCTTCCTATTTTCTGATATTGCCTTATGAAGTCAAAACCACAAGAAGATGAATAAAATTAGCTCTGCATAACTGGTTGATGCATGATACAGACGAACACTACTTTGATGTAAGGCAAGCGCAGGATAGGAGGATGGAATATATACAAAAAAAGACAGCGTTTCATATTCACACGTACGATAGGAGGATGGAATATGTATGAAAAAACAGTAAGCGGAAGGCATTTCAACAAAATTAGAAGAAATGAAAGCTAGGCACCATATGAACATGCAACCAATATCACTCTATCAGGTAAAAAGTGTCTCGTCGTAAGTGCCATTTCAAGAAATTAGAAGCAGTACAAGCTAGAAGACAATGCAAGATGCAACCTACATCACAGTCCCAAGTTAAATGTGTCTTATGGGTAAGTGATCGTTGCAGGTATAAGTTGTAAGCTACGCAGATGCAATTCAACATAATCAGAAGCAATACAAACTAGACATCATACGGAAAACGCAACCACATATAACAGTTCCAAGTAAGAGCAAGCACCTGTGATGGTGGAGTAGGGGAGATGTGCTCATCATGTACACGTATGTTCTAGAAACAGGAACACGTGTCATATTCACAGGCATTATGTGTAAAGTAAGCAGATGCAATTCAAGTTAGAAGCAATACAAGCTAGACATCATACGCAACATGCAACCACATATAATAGTGCCAAGTTAGAGCAAGCACCTGTGATGGTGGAGTAGGGGAGATGTGCTCATCATCTACACAGCTACGTTGACTGTCCAGCCTTGTGTTGTCTTGCGAATCTTGTTGGGAGGATGGCGGAGTAGAATCTGTAGAGACCCCCTGTTTGAGTTGCTCCGAAGGACCACCATCATCCACTGCCGGACTAATTTCCTTCAGCTGTAATGATTTTGCATTGTGAAGTCAAACCGATAAGAAAAAGGAATAAAATTCGCTCTTCAGAACTCATTCATGCATGATACTGACGAACACTACTCGGATGAAAGGCAAACACATGATGCGAGGATGGAATATGTATGAAAAACAGGATGGCGTGACATATTCACACCTATGATGTGGTAACTAAGCAGAAGGCATTTCAACAAATTAGAAGCACTGCAAGCTAGACACCATATGAAAGATGCAACCAATATCACTCTGCCAAGTTCAAACTGTATGGCGTTTCAACAAATTAGAAGCAGTACATGCTAGAAATCATATGCAAGACACAACCAATATCACAGTGGCGACTTAAAGGTGCCTTATCATAAGTGACTGATGCGGGATATGCAAGAACAGTAGTCTGATGTAGAAACAGGAACACATGTCATATTCACAGGCATTATGTGTAAAGTAAGCAGATGCAATTCAACAAAGTTAGAAGCAATACAAGCTAGACATCATACGCAACATGCAACCACATATAATAGTGCCAAGTTAGAGCAAGCACCTGTGATGGTGGAGTAGGGGAGATGTGCTCATCATCTACACAGCTACGTTGACTGTCTAGCCTTGCGTTGTCTTGCGAATCTTGTTGGGAGGATGGCGGAGTAGAATCTGTAGAGAACCTCCGTTTCAGTTGCTCGGAAGGACCACCATCATCCAATGCCTTGCCAATTTCCTTCAGCTTTATTGATTTTGCATTGTGAGGTCATACCGACAAGAAAAAGGAATATAATTCGCTCTTCAGAACTCATTCATGCATGATACTGACGAACACTACTCTGATGAAAGGCAAAGTCATGATACGAGGATGGAATATGTACGAAAAAATGGACGGCTTGACATATTCACACCTATGATGTGGTAACTAAGCAGAAGGCACTTCAACAAATTAGAAACACTGCAAAGACACCATATGGAAGGTGCAATCAATATCACTCTGCCAAGTTAAAACTGTCTCGTCATAGGTGGCGTTCATCAAACTAGAAGCAATACATGCTAGAAATCATATTCAAGACGCAAACCAATATCACACTGCCAACTTAAAGGTGTCCCATCATAAGTGACTGATGCAGGATACACAAGAAGAGTAGTTTCATGTAAGAACATGGTGTGATAGACAGATATAGTATGTACCAAAAACAGGAAAGCGTGTCATATTCACATGTATCATGTGTAAGCTAAGCAGATGCAGTTTACACTAATTAGGAGCAATACGAGCTAGACACCATATGCAACATGCAACCAGATATCACACTGCCAAGTTAGAGCAAGCACCTTGGATGGTGGAGTAGGGGAGCGGAGACTTGGACCTTGTAATGCACTATCAGTACAAGGAGAATCGGTACAGATGCTCCGTTTACGTTGCTGCAGAGGACCACCATCATCGCCTTCCTTACTCTTTTCCTTCCTCTTTCTTGATTTTGCCTTGTCAAGTCAAACCCACAAGAAAAAGGAATAAAATTTGCTCTTCAGAACTCATTGATGCATGATACTGACGAACACTACTTTCATGTAAGGCAGCCGCATGATAGGAGGATGGAATATGTATGAAAAACAGGACGGCGTGACATATTGACATGTATGATGTATAAAGTGTAAACTAAGCACAAGGTGCTTGAACTTGTTAGAATCAATGCAAGCTAGAAACCATATGAAAGATGAAACCAATATCACTCTGCCAAATTAAAAGGGTGCCCTAACAAATGTATTTGACCAAATTAGAAGCAATACATGGCAACAGCTAGAAATAATATGCAATATGCAACGAATAAAGGTGACTCATCGTAAGTGATTGATGCAGGATACAGAAGAGAGGTAGTTTCATGTAAGAACAAGGTTAACACATAGATGTAGTGTGTACCAAAAATAGGAAGGCATGTCATATTCACAGGTATAGTGTGTAAACTAAGCAGATGCAATTTACCCTAATTAGAAGCATTACAAGCTAGACACCGTATGCAACATGCAACCACATATCACACTGCGAAGTTAGAGCAACCTGTGATGGTGGTGTAGGGGAAGTGCGGTCTTCAAGTACAGAGCTACGTTCAATATCTTCATTTAGGCTTGCTGTTTCTTGAGAATCATGTGGAGAGGATGAAATTGCATTCTTTATAAGAGTATTGCGTCTCATATTAACCCACGCGCCTGACTGTCTCATCATAAGCGATAGATGCAGGATACACAAGAACAGTAGTTTGATGTAAGAACATGGTGTGATAGGCAGATGTAGTATGTACCAAAAACAGGAAGGCGTGTCATATTCACATGTATAATGTGTAAGCTAAGGAGATGCAATTTAACAAATTAGGAGCAATACAAGCTAGGCACCATATGCAACATGCAACCAGATATCACACTGCCATGTTAGAGCAAGCACCTTGGGTTGTGGAGTAGGGGAGATGAGATTTGGAACTAGCACTGCAGTACGAGTAGCAGGAGAATCTGCAGAGATCATCTGTTTCGGTTGCTCCAGAGGACCACCATCATTCCGTGCCTTCGTCCTTTCAGATTTTGCCTTGTCAAGTAAACACACAAGAAAAAGGAATGAAATTCGCACTTCCAAATTCGTTGATGCATGATACTGACGAACACAACTTTTATGTATGGCAACCACATTGTAGGAGGATGGAATATGTATGAAAAACGCTAAGCAGAAGGCATTTCAACAAATTGGAAGCAATGCAATCTAGACACCATATGAAAGATCCAACCAAAATCACTCTACCAAGTTAGATGTATCTCATTATAAGTGGCACTTCAACAAATTAGAGGCAATACATGTTTGAAATGATATGCAAGATGCAACCAATATTACACTGTCAACTTGAAGGTGTATCGTCAGAAGTGATTGATGAGGGATACACAAGAAAAGTAGTTTGATGTAAGAACATGGTTAATAGAAAGACGTAGTATGTACCAAAAACAGGAAGGCATGTCATATTCACAGGTATAATGTGTTAACTAAGCAGATGCAATTTACCCTAATTAGAAGCATTACAAGGTAGACACCATATGCAACATGCAACCACATATCACACTGCCAAGTAAGAGCAAGCACCTGCGATGGTGGTGTGGGGGAATTGCGGTGATCAACTAGAGAGCTACGTTGACTATCTTCATTTAGCCTTGCTGTTTCTTGAGAATCATGTGGGGAGGATGACACTGCACTCTTTAAACGAGTAGGGCGTCTCACAGTAACCCACTCGGGTGACTGTCTCATCATAAGTGATTGACGAGGGATACAAAAGAGCATTAGTTTGATGTACGAACATGGTTAATAGACATATGTAGTATGTATCAAAAACAGGAAGGCATGTCATTATCAAAGGTATAATGTGTAAAGTAAGCAGATGCAATTTAACCAAATTGGAAGCAATACAAGCTAGACACCATATGCAACATGCAACCACATTTGACAGCGCGAAGTTAAAGCAAGCACCTGGGATGGTTGTGTGTGGCAATTGAGATCATCAACTGCAGAGCTACGTTTACTGTCTCCAACTGCTGACACTGCACCCATTAGAGCGTTGAAACGCTTAGTGCTTATCTTCGAATTACACTAGAGCGACTTCTGTCTTTTCTTTTCTGCATTCATCAACACTGCGTCAGAGTCTGAAATACCCATGCATAAAAAAAATAGTGTGAGTATGGGTGAAGTGTGTGCACAATTAGTACAGTGTAAAGGTAGCACATAGCAGGTCGGTGAGAAATAAATGACGGGAGACATATGATAGCTCTACAACATGCACGGCACACCAAATTACTACAAGATTCTATGAAAATAACAGTCGACTGAAAGCAAATAGGTCAGTCCATTTTTTCTGCATCGTCCGATGTACAAAGAATGGGCAGATCACCTTCATCTACCTCCAGCCAGTCAGTATTGACGATCTTCCTCAAAATGCCAACGACCACCGGCCCAGTATTCCTCCCCTGCCTGTGCCCTCCCCTCTACCATACCGCACCGCCGTGCTTGGCACCGCCCCCCGGCCATTCATTCAAGCCCCGCTGACCTCCAGATCGGGCGCAAGCAACTCCTGCGCCCCACACCCCTATGATAGACACTGATGCGCCGCTTCCCCGGGGAACATGCGGACTATGTTCTCCGCGCGCCTAAGCGGGTGCTGCTTCTTTTAATTGCAGTTCAACTGACCCTGGATTGAAATCCAGGCGGGCTACTGACCTCTAACAAAGGTGAAATAGTAAAAGGGAGAAAACCTTGTGCATTTAGTATCACGAAGAAGATGTAGTAAGAAGCGCTCAACTAGTTTCTTTCGTGGGATGAATACGGTGTGAGCGAAGACGTAAGATTTGCACGAATAAGGGAAGAGGAGTACCTCTTTTTGCTGGCAGTGCTGTGTCCTCCTTCTGTTTTTCCAACGATCTTCTTGTGGTTCGCCAGAAACCAGAAGTTGTGGAGGACGATGCAGCCTTGGACGAACCCATGGCCAAGTTGTTGAGTGTGGTGCAGTGGCCATTTGTCGGCGGTGGGGACAGGTCCGGAGTGGTGGACGGTTGCGATAGTGGAGCGGCAGCAGTGAGGCGCATGACAGCGTGGTCGGAGTGGTTCTGGTACGACACACGTTGGCGTCGGCGTCGTGGAGGCAGCTCTGCCTCGGCTTCAGCTGCTAAGTCCTTGAGGGCGTTGCGGTTGTGGTTGCGTTGGACGATGACATCGTGATGGAGGAGGGTGGCGGTGGATTGGCTGCTATGGGGTGGAGGACGGAGGAGGCTGGGGTTTCGTGGCTGGTGGAGAGGGTGTTTTGGCGCCCATGGAGTATGAACGGGGAAACTGAGGGAAGCGGGGAACTAAGTGGGAACAATGTTTCGGTTTGAGACGCACTTGTTTGAAATTTGGGGAAAGTTACAAACTTTGCCCCCATCTAAAATTTCGGACATATTGCGGGTTGGGGGTAGGACAGTAATCTCAGGTGTCCCAAATGTGGGCGGGATAGATTTCGGCCGAGCGCATGGGTGTTTAGGCGCCCACGGCGTATGAATGCTTCTCGGAGGCGGTTGAGACTGGCGTCTTGGTAAAGTTACAAACCTACCCCGGTTTAGACCTTTGGACATCGGGCCAATAGGCTACACGGGCCAGAGTCAGGACAGTAATTTCCTACCACCAAACATTAGTCTCACGCGGTTTCGGGTGACCACAGGCCTATTTGGCGCTTCGTTCAATATTTGGGAGCAGAAGCATTAACGTTTTTGGTTCTCTTGAATTGAACTTTCAGGATTTGTCAAACTTCACAAATCTTTACTCTTGAAAATCCTAAAGCTACGATTATTTTGGAATGGAGGGGGTACATTTGAATATACATTGTACACGAGTATATATTAAAAAATATGCAACTTACCTCAGTTCATGCATGGTTCCAGATATAATCTCCTTGGTTGCAAAAAGAAAAGTTAGATATGCATATGAATATATATAGCATGTTCAAACTCACAACAAAGATTGATGCCCCCTTTTACATCTGATTTACAAATGCCATTATCTCAGGTTCAAATAGATGAATGCACTTCCTATGAATTCGAATCTTCGAAACCCCCTTTATGTTGAATTCGACATGTATTCTATTTCGTACCTAGCAATTTGGAATGTATCCATGCAAGTGAAAAATGTATAAAGTGCTTCACACTAACAACATGGAGTGCACTAATTAATGTTTATATATGAATGCAAAAGCATCGATTGCCTGTATTTCAAAATGCTCTCACTCTATGGATCGATAATATGAAATAAACACATGCACATGCTAGAATTCAATAGAGTATAGGTGTCTAATAGACCGATTTTCATCCATACGCAATTTGCAAAATTCATGATCTCATCCAAAAATAATATTGCCATTTATATTTTAATTTAATGCGTAGAACCGCCTTTTACACATAGATGCACTATGCCTCGGCCCGTTCTCACAAACGCGTTATATCTCTCTCTATCTAACGCATAAGTGCACACACTTTATATGCATCGACATTTCTCTTTCACACATGCTCACAATCTCTCTCAGGGTGTCAGGGTGTCTCACGCACATGCTCTCTCTGTTTCTATCTCTCTCTTTCTGACTACTATGTACCACTCTTTTCATTAATCTCAGTTGGAAAACACTATTTCTCTCACATGCATATATACACACGCACGGTCTCTACTAGCCCTCTATACGCACATATATGTGCCTACGTGTCTCCCGCACACACATTATCTCTAAGCCTCTCTCGCACACATTGCCCCCCCAGACACACCTCTCTCTTAGTAGTTGGCAGATATGATTTCATCATATCATTCGGTAGGATATCCCTGGCTGTTAGGCTGGATGGTAATACGAGGCAAAGTTTTACCCTAGTTCGGACCCTTGCAGTTGAAGAAAGAGCCTACTCCTGGTACTGTATATTAGTGATAGGGGTGTGTACAAAGTACAGGTGAATACCAGGCATTGTGCGTGTGTGTATACTATCGACAATCTAGCCCCCAAGCTTCTGTAACATACTGGGGGCCTAGGATTACAAATCATATATAGTCGGCTTATCACCAGTGGGGATAGAGTCCTCCGCGACTCTGGTAGCTTCGTGTTGTACGCCGAGTCCTCCACATGGGTCTTCATATAAGGCGTCTCGGTCCAACCTATATGTGCGCAGGATGGAACTGACCCATGAGTCTTCATGTTGACCCACCACAACTAGAAATGATGTGCCCACCACACCACACACACAATCAGCCACTAAGAAAATAAGCATATACAATAGTACAACGGTATCTAGCTCACGATACGTCTCCATATTTTGTTGATGACACTGACGGACTTTGCATTTGATGCGTGCTCCGTATTTTGTTGGCGACACTTACGGTCATTGTATTTGAAGCGAAAGCACGATATGGTCACTGGACTTCAGAATAAGCTCATCACGGTCACCACATACATTTTGTCGTGCTAACCAACATGTGGTTGGATGGTTAGGAGGACAATGGTTTCTCGAGCCCACCAAGGTTAAAGTCCCGGTGCTCGCATTTATCTTGTGTTAATTTCAGTATTTTCCGGTGATGTGCGTTCAGTGGGAGGAGACGTTCCACTCGACTACGAGGCACCTATGGTGACTTCGTAAAATCTCAAGATCATATATGCTGGCCCACTCTCTCGAAGGTGCTCATAGGGGTAGGGTCCGCACGTGTGCGCTTATAGCGGTGAGTGCTTGCGCGTATATATGAGCCCTTGCGTCTGTACCGTGTTAAACAAATACATGTCATGATTATACGGTCACTGGCTCACCCGTACAACTCCGTATTTTGTTGATGAGACAATCAATTGACCAGTCAAACGTTCCACGTGGCGCAACTAGTGTTGCACCATCGGGGTGCGTAATCATGGGGCCCACTTGTCAGCCCGTATATGAAAGAAATAAAATGGTAGTTTGAGTCTGTACTGTGTTAAATAAAATAGGAGTACATTTTAGGGTGATCATACGGTCACTGGCTCACCATACAACTCCATAATTTGTTGATAACATGATCAATTGACCAGTCAAACGGTCCACATTCAGCAGTGCACATTACCATAGGGCCCACCCATCAGCGCGTATATAAAGGACATAAATGGTAATAAATTAGTGGTCGGTGGGTATTCGAAGTCATGAGACCTCTGGTTGGGGGGCATTGATTGGGCGGTGGGGTGGGGATCGCCGGAGAAAAAGCTCGGCACGGGGGGGGGGGGGGAGGGGGGCTAGAGGGATGGCCGGTGCAGTGGCGGACCGGCGGTGGGGAGTGGTTTCAGGGAGGGTGGGACGGCGGGGGCCGGCGGTTCAGCCGGTGGTGGCTGGCAGCTCAGGAGGGTGGAATTTGATGATAAACTGGAGGCCCTTGTGAAAGTGCAACTATCCCTAGGTGGTTTTGGTAATTCCTAACAACATATAGCTCATTGAGCTAACATTATTCCAAGATGAATATTTCAAGAAAAGCTCAATGAATGGCATGGCATGGATGAGAAAAGTGGACCCCTCAAAATGCTAAGGATAAAAGGATTGGCTCAAGCTCAAAAGCTCAAGACTCTACATTTTATATTTTAGTGATCCAAGATCACATTGAGTCTATAGGAAAAGCCAATACTATCAAGGAGGGATGAGGTGTTGCTAGATGAGTTTCTTGCTCCATAGTGCTTAGTGATATGCTACAAAGCCCTCAACTACTTTCGCACATCCACATATGACCTAAACCAAAAGTCAAACTCGGCCCTACCGATTCTTTCTACCCGGCGCCATCGAGTTCAAATGTCATAGCCACTGCCACAAACCCTAGGCAAATCGGTCTCACCGATAGGGATCTCGGCCTCACCGAGATGGGATTGTAATCTCTCTGTTTCCCTTCGTAACGTTTCGGTACCACCGAGATAAGCGATCGGTCCCACCGAGATTGCAATGTAAACTGCCTGTTTCCTTTTCGTAACATTTCAGTCCCATTGAAATGAGCGAATCGGTCCCACCGAGTTTACCTGACCAACTCTCTGGTTAGCTTATTACCAAAATAGGTCTCACCGAGTTTGTGTAATCGGTCTCACCGAGATTACGTTATGTCCTAACCCTAACCATATCGGTCCTACCGAGTTGCATGTCGGTCCCACCGAAAATCCTAACGGTCACTAGATTTGCTAAATCGGTCCAACTGAGTTTCCCAATTCGGTCCCACCAAGTTTGGCAAGTTGTGTGTAACGGTTAGATTTTGTGTGGAGGCTATATATACCCCTCCACCTCCTCTTCATTCATGGAGAGAGCCATCAGAACAAACCTACACTTCCAACTTGCTGTTTCTGAGAGAGAACCACCTACTCATGTGTTGAGGCCAAGATATTCCATTCCTACCATATGAATCTTGATCTCTAGCCTTCCCAAGTTGCTTTCCGCTCAAATCTTCTTTCCACCAAATCCAAATCCTCTGAGAGAGAGTTGAGTGTTGGGGAGACTATCATTTGAAGCACAAGAGCAAGGAGTTCATCATCAACACACCATTTGTTACTTCTTGGAGAGTGGTGTCTCCTAGATTGGCTAGGTGTCACTTGGGAGCCTCCGACAAGATTGTGGAGTTGAACCAAGGAGTTTGTAAGGGCAAGGAGATCGCCTACTTCGTGAAGATCTACTGCTAGTGAGGCAAGTCCTTCATGGGCGACGACCATGGTGGGATAGACAAGGTTGCTTATTCGTGGACCCTTCGTGGGTGGAGCCCTCCGTGGACTCGCGCAACCATTACCCTTCGTGGGTTGAATTCTCCATCAACGTGGATGTACGATAGCACCACCTATCGGAACCACGACAAAAACATCCGTGTCTCCAATTGCGTTTGAATTCTCCAAACCCTTCCCTTTACATTCTTACAAGTTGCATGCTTTACTTTCCGCTGCTCATATACTCTTTGCATGCTTGTTTGGATTGTGTTAAGATTGCTTGTCTTATGCTAAGATAGTTAAAATCTGCCAAAGACTAAAATTGGGAAAATGATAAGTTTTTATTTGGTCAAGTAGTCTAATCACCCCCTCTAGACATACTTTCGATCCTACAAGTGGTATCAGAGCTTTGGTCTCCATTAGCTTTGATTTCCATAGCTTTTGGTGGTCATAGCCTTGGTTTCACAAACTAGGAGAGTATGGCGTCTAGCGAGGGAAATTATCACCGTAGAGGTCCGTACTTTGATGATACTAATTTTGCTAGTTGGAAGCATAAGATGAAAATGCATATTCTTGGACATAACCCCACCATTTGGGCTATTGTGTGTATTGGCTTGCAAGGTGAATTTTTTGATGGGAGAGAACCAAACCGTGAAGCTAGCACGGAAGAGTTGAAGATGCTGCAATACAACGCTCAAGCTTGTGATATCCTCTTCAATGGATTGTGCCCGAAGAATTCAACAAAATCAGCCATCTTGAGAATGCAAATGAAATTTGGGATACTTTGATTGATATGCATGAAGGTACCGACTCTGTCAAGGAATCCAAGTTGGACGTGCTTCAAAGTCAACTTGACAAGTTCAAAATGAAGGATGGTGAAGGTGTCGCTGAAATGTACTCTAGGCTTGCTCTTATCACAAATGAGATTGCCAGCTTAGGTAGTGAAGAGATGACCGACAAATTCATCATCAAGAAGATCCTAAGAGCCTTGGACGGAAAATATGATACCGTGTGCACATTGATCCAAATGATGCCCAATTACAAAGATCTCAAGCCAACGGAAGTCATTGGAAGAATTGTTGCTCATGAGATGTCACTCAAGGATAAGGATGAACTTCACAACAAGTCAAGTGGTGCTTACAAAGCCTCATGTGAAGCCCCCACATCATCAAGTGAAAAACAAACCTTCAATGCAGAATTGAGCTTAATGGTGAAGAACTTCAACAAATTCTACAAGAGTAGAAGCAAAGAGAGAAGCTCCACGTCAAGGTCCTACAATGACAAAAGATCTTCTAGCCGAGAGCGCAATTGCTACAATTGTGGGAGACCCAGACACTATTCCAATGAGTGTACGACACCCCACAAAAGAAGAGAAGAATCACCCAAGAGGAGAAGTAGAAGAGAAGAATCACCACCAAGAGAGAGGAGGAGTAGAGATGATCGTTATGAACGAAGAACATCCCGGAGAAGCAAGGATTCGGAAAGGAAGGACAAGTCATCAAGGAGCTACACAAAACAAAGACATCAAGCTCATGTTGGTGAATGGGTATCCGACTCCGACTCCAACAATCACTCCGAGAGAAGCTATCACTCCGACTCCGAATATACGCAAGATGAAGGTGTTGCCGGTCTAGCACTTGTGTCAACCAACTCCTATGACATATTTGATTCACCAAATGAAGGACTTGGAAGATGCTTCATGGCTAAAGGCCCAAAGGTAACACATCCCGAGTATGTTGATTTCAATAGTGATGAAGATGACTTGTTAGGTGATGATGATTTACTTGTTGACAACTCTAGTGATGAATACTATGATGAAACATCAATTAATCATGCTAATCAAGATAAAACGAATGACAATGATAAGGAGAAGATTGAGCTTCTAACTAAATAACTAAACACTCTTAAGTTAGCTCATGAAACTATCTTAGAAGATCATCGAGAACTTTTAAGGACTCATGAGAAGTTACGCTTTGAAAAGCTCAACCTTGAGCAAGAGCATGAGTTCTTAAAGGCAATCAATGATGATCTCCACAAGAAAAGTTCTTCTTACATTGCCAAGCGTTTACTCTTATCTACTTACATGCCTCAAATCAAGTCTAGTAACAAGAACAAGAAGGATTATTCCTCTAGTAGTAACAATAATCATGCTAAATGCAATGTTGTTACTTCTAGTAGTTCTCTTGATTCCACTAATGATTCTCTTAGCCAAGTTACACTTGAGCAAGAAAATAGCTTATTGGAGGGAATTATAGAGAAAGGTGTTTACAAGAGCCTTGTCGGGAGTAAGCAATTTGAGGAAATTGTATGCAAGCAAGGAAGGCACCGGAAGAACCAATGTGTTAGTTTTGAACGAAAGTTCAATGCCAATGGAGTTGAGTGGGAAGAAGATCAATACCCCAAGACGAAGTTTGTTCCTCAACAAGAGAAGTATGATCCTACTTCCTTCAAAGGGACACAATCTCAAGATGATCTTCCACCACAAGACCACAAGCAAAAAGGCAAGGATACGCTTCAAGACGAGATTGATGCATTTGAAGAAGCTCCTAAGCCTTGGTCAAGTGGGTTCCCAAGACTACGTCAAGCTCTACTTCATCAAGTACGACTACAACTCCAAGGATTCCCATCAAGATGATGTGGATCCCGAAGAAGAAGAACTAGAGAGTTCTTGAGGGTGACTCCGCCAACATATTTCACTCATATCATTTTGGCAACAACAAGTGCAATCAACTTTCACATCTTGCACTAGTTCAAGGATTCACAAACCCTCTTGTTGGTAAGACAAGGGACAAGGTAACCTAAAGCTTTCGTAGACATCATCTTGTGTGTGCATCACTCTATGTCTATGGATATCCTTGTTTGTTCCTTGTGGGACTAACCCGTGTAGGTATTGAAAGTGCAACTCACTCCAAAGGATTGCTCCAAATGATCTACATCAACATTGAGCATCCACATCTTCAACACCTACATGAAGTCATCATCGACAAAACCCAAGGTTAGTTCATCCCTCTAAGGGGGGGATATCACATATAGGGGGAGCCTTACTCTAAGAATCGAGTCAAAGCAACTCTAATGGTGTGAACACATCAATGCATTATGTAAAAGTGGTAACCCCACTTGAGCTTAAACGATGAGTATGACCTATGATCAAATGTTCTCATTTGACTCCTAAGTCAATATACTCATATATAGATGACCTAGTCATCGCAAATTGTTCGATAGATGCTAGATTGGTCGTGCATGCTTTGCCACATATTTCATTTGCTATTTTATTGTGTGAGCATGTTGGTTGCATATTTTACTCATTCGAGGACATCCACTTGTTGCTTTGATTGATTGGTTTCTTTTTCTTTTGCCAAGTGGATGGACAAGAATGCCTAAGAACCTTCTCTAGCTATATATGCTTTTCTTGTCTCAAACTCTATTCATGCTACATCACAAAATTTGATCAAGTCAGATTTGAACCACTCTGTGTGAGGAGCACTCAGAGTCCCCGATTCGTCATAGACTTAAACTTCCAAAACTTCTTTGTGCGTTTCGGTCTGACTGATTCTTCCATTTCGGTCATACCGAGATCACTAAGTCGATCTAGGTTTTCAATCTCGGTGCAACCGATTTGAACTCTTCGGTCACACCGAGTTGCTGTAACTATCAGCAGTTATGCATCTCGGTGCCACCGAGTTGTTCCACTCGGTCACACCGACGGGGTCAGGCTATATATACCCACGGCAAAAATTTGGAAACTTTCTCCGAACTCTTTCGCCTGCACGTAGCTCGCTCTGCCTCCAGGGTCTCCGGATCGTCCTCCTCGTCGCCAGCCGCCTCCAGTCGCTGGTCTCCGCCGCCGTCAACGGAAATCATCCCCGCTGTAGCGAGTTCATCGCCGAACTAGGGTATGGACTCGATCACTTTGCTATCCCCGTCTGATTCCTAGCACATTGTGTTCGCCATGAATCTTGCCACGATTGAAACAATCCTATCTAGTCAAAACACTCTGTAGATTAGAGATGAATTGAAAAATTAGGGTTAGGTTTCCGCCGAAACCATCTCAGACCCACTGAGTTGTAGAACTCGGTTCCACCGATTCGGCTAAGGCCATTGCACATGTGATTCTCGGTCTGACCGAGAATTGCAAATCGGTGTGACTGAGTTCAAGACTTTGTGAAACCCTAGCAGTCTCGGTGCCACCGAACTGTGACTCGGTCTGACCGAGTTCACTAGTTTAGGTTCCAAAAGCTGCTTCGGTATCACCGAGTTTACAAATCGGTTGACCCGAAATGCTTTCTGTGGAAAACTAAAACTAAGTTTTTGACTCATTCTTTTGCAAAAACCTCTGTATTTTGTGATGCTCATCCACTCTATCTCATCTATATCTATTTACAAGGTCTGCAGTCAGTGTTTGCACTATGTCTGATCAAAGTGATAGCCAAAACAAGTCAGAGGAGCAGATTGAAATGAGTGAGGGCACTAGTCCGTCTAGCAGCTCTGATGAGGGTAGCAGGAGCACCCCAAGCAACTTACCCAAAGCTGCCACCAGGGCAAGAAAGAAGAGAACCTCATAATCTGAGGATGAAGACTATGTGGCAGTGGAGGATGAGGCCACTTCCAAGAAGAAGGTGCTCAAAAAGGAGTATGGCACAGCTGCTGCCATTAAGCCTGGTATGAAGACCAAAGTACCTGCAAAGAGAACTCCCATGTCTAAAGCCAGAGCCTCTACTCAAGTACCTTTGTAATCTGCACCCAAAGAGGCTGCTGCAGAAGGGAAGAAGAGGAAGGAAAGGGTCAAGAAGACCATGGCCAGAGTTGTTGGAAAGCCTTCCATGATGGAAGAGGAAGAAAAAGAAGAGGTTGCTGCAACAGCACCCAAGGCTCAGAAGCTTATGGGTGATGCTATCAGGTCAGGGGCTGCTTCATCAAAGCCCAAAGAAGGACCCAAAGCTGCCTCCAAGCCCAAGACTGCACCTAAGAGGAATACCAGGAACATATCTGCTGCTGAGAAGAACAAGGCCCCAGTGCCTGCAACTGTTGCTGAAGAGGAAGAAGATGAAGAGCATGTCTTGAGAAAGTCGAAGCCAAAAATTCCAGATCATAATGATGCTCATCCTGTGGCTGAGAACATGAAGCCGAGAAAGGATGTAGGCCTCAGACAGTGGAGGTTGTCTGATCCTTATGCAATCAGGAGGAGGACTGCTGTTGACTAGAGGTTCTACACAAAGGAACAGCAGGATTTCTATGAGACAGTGTTGCTGGACAAGAAGCCAATAGTGTGTGACATGAGGTGGGTTGACTGGACCTACATGAAGGAGAATGAAGAACACTATCCCGGTGTGTATGACAGCTTTAGTGCTTGTGGAGTTGCAGATTTGTTGGGCAGAAGCTGGCAAAGTGGAATGATGAGCTCATAATGCAATTCTACTCCACATCACACTTCTATCCAGATGGCAGGATAGTATGGATGTCTGAAGGTACAAGGTACCAATCTTAAATTGAAGAATGGGAAAATCTGATCAATGCACCTAAGGAGAAAGAGGATGACTTGGATGTCTATGCCAAGAAGAAGATGGATCACAACTTCATGGCACATATGTACAAGGAGATCCCAGATGCTGCAGTTGAAACACATAAGTTTGGATCAGTACATTACCTTCTGTCAGGATTGCCAACCATCAACTGGATCCTCAGGCACACTCTCTTGCCCAAGTCAAGTGATCACAACATGATCAGAGGCCATGCAATAAACTTGCTACACTTATTTGATGTGCCACAGAAGTTAAAGGTCATAAGCCTCATAGTTGAGACTATCAAGAGGACAACAGCTGACCAAAAGAGAAGTTGTGGGTATGCCCCACAGATCCAGGAGCTGATTAACTCCAAGATGGGCACTGGCACATACTTGTTGGACAAGGATCACATGCCTATCTATCTTGACTTTTAGGACAACCAAGTGGTTATGGATGAAGATGAACCATCTTCAGTGCATGCTCAAGCAAAGAAGGAGAAGGCAAGGACATAGAAGGCTACCAAGATGCCAATAATGGAAGAGGCATCTCAGTACTTTTTGAAGAGCAAACAAGATCAGCTTGGCTACTTGATTGCATCCACTTTGAGGATTGAGAAGGGGCTGGCCACCTTGACTCAAAACCAGGAGAGCCTAGAGAGGATCATGGAGCAGAAGTTCTATGACTTGGATGTGAAGGTAACTGAGATCCAGTCTGTTGTTGAGCAGCTTCAGGATGATATGCAGGAGAGGAAGGGCAAGACAACCATTGATGCATTTGCCAGAGTGCCTAGAGCTCAGAGATCAGCTGTAGTGCTAGTGACAGACACCAGAACCACTTCATCTGCACCAGCTACAGCTACAGCTCTAGTGCAACCAGCTCCAGCACCTACACCTCCAGCTCCATCCACGTCTACTGAAGTCTTCATCCAAGGAGCCATCTCTACACCACCACCTGAAGATCAAGCCTGAGAGACGATTTAGTGCGATGCATTTTCTATGAACTTTTTGGTAACTTGTTGCCAAAGGGGGAGAAAAATGTATAGATCATAGGCTTCGAGAGAGAGTGTTGCCTCTTATTTTCTCTTGCTTTGGTGGTTGAACTTTATTTGCTTGTTTGAGATACTTTATGTCTGTGCGATACCTGGATGATCATGTGTTTGATCATATGCTACATTTATGCTTGTTGGATGACATTATCCCGTTTATCTCTATATGATCATTCAATTTGCTTAGTGATGAGTGCATGTATTCAATCATTATCATTTTGAGCGCTCCACCAAGATGTATGTGACATGGAAGAGTTACCCATGAGCCTAACTCCTTGTGCATTTGCAGTCCAAAGCAAATCTTAAACTATGCACAAATTTAGGGGGAGCTCTTGCTTATCACATACTTCTCAAAGCGACAATGTTTTTCACTCTTATTATCATTTGTCGAAGCTTTGATCTATATGTTGTCATCAATTACCAAAAAGGGGGAGATTGAAAGTGCAAATATCCCTAGGTGGTTTTGGTAATTCCTAACAACATATAGCTCATTGAGCTAACATTATTCCAAGATGAATATTTCAGGAAAAGCTCAATGAATGGCATGGCATGGATGAGAAAAGTGGACCCCTCAAAATGCTAAGGATAAAAGGATTGGCTCAAGCTCAAAAGCTCAAGACTCTACATTTTATATTTTAGTGATCCAAGATCACATTGAGTCTATAGGAAAAGCCAATACTATCAAGGAGGGATGGGGTGTTGCTAGATGAGTTTCTTGCTCCATAGTGCTTAGTGATATGATACAAAGCCCTCAACTACTTTCTCACATCCACATATGACCTAAACCAAAAGTAAAACTCGGCCCTACCAATTCTTTCTACACGGCGCCACCGAGTTCAGATGTCATAGCCACTGCCACAAACCCTAGGCAAATCAGTCTCACCGATAATGATCTCGGTCTCACCGAGATGGGATTGTAATCTCTCTATTTCCCTTCGTAATGTTTCGGTACCATCGAGATCAGCGATCAGTCCCACCGAGATTGCAATGTAAACTCCCTGTTTCCTTTTCGTAATATTTCAGTCCCACCAAAATGAGCGAATCGGTCCCACCGAGTTTACCTGACCAACTCTCTGGTTAGCTTATTACCAAAATCGGTCTCACCGAGTTTGTGTAATCAGTCTCACCGAGATTACGTTATGCCCTAACCCTAACCATATCAGTCCTACCGAGTTGCATGTCGGTCCCATCGAAAATTCTAACGGTCACTAGATTTGCTAAATCGGTCCGATCGAGTTTCCCAATTCGGTCCCACCGAGTTTGGCAAGTTGTGTGTAATGGTTAGATTTTGTGTGGAGGCTATATATACCCCTCCACCCCCTCTTCATTCGTGGAGAGAGCCATCAGAACAAACCTACACTCCCAACTTGCTGTTTCTGAGAGAGAACCACCTACTCATGTGTTGAGGCCAAGATATTCCATTCCTACCATATGAATCTTGATCTCTAGCCTTCCCAAGTTGCTTTCCACTCAAATCTTCTTTCCACCAAATCCAAATCCTGTGGGAGAGAGTTGAGTGTTGGGGAGACTATCATTTGAAGCACAAGAGCAAGGAGTTCATCATCAACACACCATTTGTTACTTCTTGGAGAGTGGTGTCTCCTAGATTGGCTAGGTGTCACTTGGGAGCCTCCGACAAGATTGTGGAGTTGAACCAAGGAGTTTGTAAGGGCAAGGAGATCGCCTACTTCGTGAAGATCTACTGCTAGTGAGGCAAGTCCTTCATGGGCGACGGCCATGGTGGGATAGACATGGTTGCTTCTTCGTGGACCCTTCGTGGGTGGAGCACTTCGTGGACTCGCGCAACCGTTACCCTTCGTGGGTTGAAGTCTTCATCAACGTGGATGTACGATAGCACCACCTATCGGAACCATGACAAAAACATCCATGTCTCCAATTGCGTTTGAATTCTCCAAACCCTTTCCTTTACATTCTTGCAAGTTGCATGCTTTACTTTCCGCTGCTCATATACTATTTGCATGCTTGCTTGAATTGTGTTAAAATTGCTTGACTTATGCTAAGATAGCTAAAATCTGCCAAAGACTAAAATTGGGAAAAGGATAAGTTTTTATTTGGTCAAGTAGTCTAATCACCCCCCCTCTAGACATACTTTCGATCCTACACCTTGATTTCGTATCCAACGGTTGGAAAATCTAATGACCAGAGATTAAAAAGTCAGTCGACTGACGTGTAGCCTCACCCCGCACATACACATGCACACACGCAAGACACGCACCCATGCAGGCGTGCAACACTGACGCGTACACGTAACGTACACACGCACGCATGCTGGCGTGCAACACTGACACGTACACATGCACTCACGAACACACGCACGTACGCACCCCTGCATGCAACACTGAAACGTACCCTTGCACGCACGAAACACTCGCATGCCTGCATGCACACAGCACACGACGCAAGACACACACTCAACCTATACGTGCATGCACCCTTTATTAAGGACATGGATTGTTACAGGTATTAATCAATCTTATCTGTGATAAGCAGAACATTGATGTTTGCAGCGGTCTTTATGAATCACAACGTATCGAACGGGCTATCAACATAGTAGGCTTATCTACATGAAAAAGATGACGTCACACTCAATGAACAATCATCGGTTTATGAAATGCCCGCTTCTGACCGCCCTGGCCCATCAAAGGTTCCTCTACTGTGCGCTACCTGCGTTGGGTCACTAACATGCAAGCGATGTACCCAAAGAGCCCACACGTCAGTGGAAGAACGGCGTGGTGTCCTAGGTCAGAGTCGAGGGCGCCACTCGCTGCATGCTCGGCTGAACACGCCTCCTTCCCGCATTCAAACACCTCCATGAAACCCTCTCTAGACACACGTCCGTTCATGACCGGGCCGACATTAAATGCAATGCCGGCCGAGCTCCTCCCGTCTGCCGTCTATTTAATCTCCTATTTAAACGAAGCCAAACGCCGGCCAAGAATCACACACCTCCGCCGCTCCCCTATCTCCTCCTTCACCATTTTGTCCACTCTTACAATGGCTTACGAAGAGTAGTTATTCCGCATCCAAGCCGGCTGGGTAGCCCACCGGATACGACCTATGCAGCTCGCTGATCCACCTCCCTCCCCTCGCCCGACGGAGCCAGTTGCCGCCCCAATCCGGCGCGCAGTTCAGTAACTCGCCGCTCCAGGCCAGCTCGACGAGGAGCGGCGCACGGGCGTCGTTGCTGCCGTCGACGCCGACTCCTCGTACCGCATCTCCCATTTTTGTGGCCGAGACTCCCATGTCAGCAACCACACCATGCAAGCAGCGACAGAAGCAGGGTGCACGGAGAGTGATGAGTCGGTGGCCAGCGCCTCCGCGTCCGCCGCCATCATCGAGGAGAAGTAGAACACGGGAGGCCGCCGCCGCTTGGGTCCCTTGAAGGCCACCGCGGAGGCGACGCCAGCGTACACAGTAGGTGTCTTGCCGGATCCTTTTGTTGTGAGGACCTTCATCGACCCCACATGGGCTCCATGGAAGAGGGGAATGTTAGGATGAACTCGAGCCGGTGCCGGCCATGGCAAAGTAGTGGTCGGTGATGAACTCAAACCAGTGCCGGCCACCATCATCTTCGGCATCAGCCAATGATATCGGTTGGGCAGTGGGAAAGCAAGCCATCCTTTGCGCTGAAGCATATACCTCCGGGGCTCCCGGCAGTCCGGTGATCGTGCTGCCGGACATGAGGAACACAAATCAATCGGCGGGCAAGCATTTAGGCCAGGTATTATATACCTGTGCTGTCCAGAACTAGCACCGTGTAGTTCATTTGAATCTAATGAAATCCGTCATGTTTGTATGAAAATCCAGTATTTTATATGATTTCCGTCGTTGTTATATTAAATATCAGTTTGTCTACGTGTTTGCGTGAATTTCGTCCAGTTGGTTGAGTTGCTGTCATAATGTGTGCGACTACGACTGGATGGCATAATTTGTGGGTCGCCGGTTTGTCTGCGGGTGGCTCGGGCGGCGTTGTGGGACAAAAAAACACAGCTCGTGCGAGCTTGTCTCCAACCTGCGCGCTGGAGGATGCATGAGCACCCGAGCCATTCCTCGTTCATCGGTGGCAAAGGCACCGGTGGACAAAAGGGTCGCCAATATTTGGCTACCCCGGGCAAGATCCAAACAGCCCCTCCCAACAGATTCAAATCCCTCATTCGCCATGGAATTTTTTCATGTGTTGTTTTTATGGACTAGCAAGATGCCCGTGCATTGCACGGAACATCAAGATGCATTTTTTACAAACTCCCACATGCATGCAAGGGATAATTAATGTCCTCCTTTGCTAGTACCACGAGGCAAACACCATTAATATTGCATTGATTAGTGTTAGTGGCCTTGTATATCTGCAAATTGTAATTTTGATAGTGGCCCCTTGTATATAAAAATGGAGGGAGAAAGATGAGAGATAAGATGAGGAGGAGTGGGGCGTGGTGGTGATTGGTGGTCGGACTGGGCGGAGGCATGGGGATGGACGATGCATTATGTCTAGGTTTGTATCTCTCTCACACCCACCCACGTAGGTGGGGGACGTGCACGAAGAGAAGAGGTGCACACACGGTGCACGTACTCCCGTCTCTTTCCCAACCATGCCCGTGCGGGTACACGGTGGAGCTCATTTCTGTACGAAAAGGCAGCCCACGTGGTAATTTGACACGTGTACTAGTTGTCCACTTTGTGGAGGGAGGATCGTCTACCACGGGTGAACAAACAAATTGCGACTTGACATGTTATTTTAAAAAGAGGTAAACCATGTGGGGCCTACCTTAGAGGCAAGGCTCTATACAGTGGAGTACTTTTGATGTGTCCCGTCAACTCGCAGAACAAGGAGAAGCTTGCTTAGTACGCTGTCTCCCGCGCCCACGGGTGCGGTGGCTCGCAGGATGAGGTGAAGCTTGCTTACGAGTAGTAGTACTACTACTACTGTACACCTTACTCCCGCTTCCTCGCCCACGCGCGCGGTGGCTCGCAGCACGAGGAGAAATTTTTACTACTCCCTCCGTTTACTCCTTGTCCCTACTACGTACCTTGGTTAGAGAGATTATCATATTGTTTGGTATATATATGTCTTTAGTACTCCCTCCATTTACTTATACAAGGCCACTATAAAAAAATACATTTTGCAACTATACAAGGCCACAGATAGTAATCGAGAAAAAAGTCACTACTCCCTCCTTTCCAGTTTATGGCTCATTTCAAAATCTCTCCAACCAAGGTAGACGGTGAGTGGTCAACTTAATTTCATAGTTTGCACAAGTAATTAGTACGCTCGTTTTTCTCAAGAAGTTATGTTTACCCAGGCATTAATTAGAACGAATGCATGAATGACCACTAAATTTCCATGAACTTCTACATGCATTGGTGAGTTTCCTCTTGACACTGCTTGCATCGGGTGGTCTAACGCACCTCGAAATCCAACATGTAATGGTACTACTACTAGTAGTACAACTGAGACTTATCAAACGAAAAAATGAATGTTTTTAGATGAGCCCTATAAACCCTAGTGGGTACATACTCCGTAAAAACATATTTTTCCAAAACTAAGTCGCTCCCTTTCATGAATTCTGTACTTCCTGTCGCCGACATGTGGGACATATAGCAACCGGGTCAACGTGTCAAGCACCAAATAACAGTGCAGAACAGTAGGGGGCGCACCCTACTCGTACCGGCCCAGTAGTAGTAATGAGCAATGAGACGTCAAATCACAATGTCGCACCTTCCCAGACGGACGAAGCAACCATTATTTCACACTTCGGTTCGCCATCATCTCAAACCACGTAGTATTGCTTCTGCCTCAAGAGGGACACGTGCATCACCTTGGTACATCATGACACGTGGGACCGCATGACAGGCCATGCTCCCCCGCCGATCACTCGGTAAAATCACCTCATTTTTACTATACTTCCTCCGTATCGGTTTACTACATGGCATGCACGTCGTTCTAGGTTAAGAATTTAACTTGCTATATATGTGATGAACAGTACTCTAGCCTTTTAAAAAATGTATACTTTTGTACATTAGTAGTATCGATGGATTGCGCCATGGAGCAAAAATTGAAATTAAAAAAAAGGTGGTACATATAGAGAGCGCTCGTCGCCAAATTATGCATAGAGTACTATTAAAAAAGCCAGTACGTGCTTAATTGGGGTGCTAAATTCTATTAAAGAAATACTAGTAGTATGTACATACTGAAGAGTTAAAGTAATGAGAAGACACATAACATAGTTAACATAGTTCTGCTAGGGGCTCAGCACAACACACCCCTCAAATTAAACTAAGCACGCCTGAAATTAAACTATGCAACTAATCCGGTAGACACTGCATTAGAACCACCATGAGCAACGATACTGAGACCTTACTCAATCGGAGTCCTCATCCACGTCGTCGACTTCATCCTTGTCCCTCTTCCTCTTGGCCGATACTTCTTTGCTTGAACCGCACACTTGGCTCTTGCTCTTCGTCCAACCCTTGTAGATATTGAAACAAAGGTAGCCATCCATTGCAGCATAGTGGATGTGGTCTATATCAAGTACATTTCGCTGCCATGCATGACGATGAAACGTGTAATGAGGTTTCTCCAGTTTACGGTACGAAGGATGAACCATGGCTCCTGCCAGGGTCAGCATTGAAGGCTGGCCACCGGAGGGCAGCAGCCGATTTTTCTGGAGGTCAAAGGGGTTGCCTATGTGGTAGACCAAGCATAAGTCATGCACGCAAACCTGGATCATAGCGGGCTTCTTCATATCTTCGTCCTTTAGATCCTTCTCTCGTCCCAGGATTGTGGTGTACTCAACATCTAGCCCAGCGACCCACTCATCATCTGAGTTTTCGAACTTGCATCTGAACGGGTGTAGATGACGTCAAACTCATCGCCGGTGATGGTTCTAACCTTGTACTCACCGCCGATCATGGAGATTTGGGACGCCATGGATTTGGGAGGAGGGTTAGGATTAGTGGAACTGCCGTAGTGTGAAAAGGACGGGACAACTAGGAGCGAACCGCCATAGTATTAAAGGACGTGTGGGGACGAGTAGGAGCGAACTGCCAGCGTGCGAACGGCAGGGTAGTGGCTTTCCATTCTCCCATGATACGTGCTTCCGAGAGACCTTGGATCTGAGATCAAACGGTTGCATGGCGTGATTCTAGACCTATGGGTGAATATCCTATCCTGGAGGGTTATTTTGCAAATTTTCAGCAACTTAGCATGCGACCGTTTGATCTCAGATCCAAGGGCTGCCAGCAGCCCGTATCATGGTCGCGCCTACCACAACCATCGTGTCGCACGTGCAGTCGCGCCCTTGGAGATTTAACACGGTGCGTTAGGCTATCTGATGTTGGCATGTCATACATAGTCATCACTTAGTCACTCATACTATAACAAGGTTAGCTATAAGGTTGGCTATAAGTGTATTTTTTTACTTCTCTCTATCTCTTTCTTCGTACTCCCTCCGTCCCATAATATAAGAACGTTTTTGACACTAGCGTAGTGCCAAAAACGTTCTTATATTATGGGACACAGGGAGTACTAGTATTTATTGCATTTGCCAAGGAGTGACCTCTTCCAGTGAAATGGTGTGCTTATTAGTTTTTTGTTGCTAAATTTGCTTCATTTAATTAGCTACAGACTCAAAATGTCTTTTCACCTAGGTACACGCGCTTAGCACCGTTTCTTCCTTGGGTCACCAAACTAGTCTCTCTCTTCTTGATTAACTTGCCACATCAGACTTTATGCCTATGTGGCAAGCTTAGCACCTGTAGGAGCAAGTAAGTACAATAGTGCGCTTTACATGGCATTTTTGCATATGTGGAGGAAAGAGAGGCAAGGAAAAAGTGGAGAAGTGGGCTCTCATGCAAGAGCAAGCCTCTACTACATGGTGGAGCATTGGGAGAGGCACCTGTATGGAGGTGGTCAGGAATCGGGAGACTCACGCCGGTCGTAGCGCCGCAGTTAAAATGATAATGGCAAGTCAAATCACGGGGCCCCACCTGTCCAGCAGTAACTCACTATCAAATCACACAACCCTACGTTTGCAGCAGCCTACTCCCTCGTCTTCTCGCGTCTCTGTCAAACCGACTAGGCGGAACTGCCCCGCCTACCACGCAGGAAAAGCCCCGCCCTCGACTTTTAAATACAACTACATCCGCTTAAGAATCCAATGATATACTTTTTGTGACATAGTAACTCATATTTAGTTAGTCAAATGGATGACCTAGAACTACGTGCACGCCCTATAAACCGAGACGCCTAAAAATAAAAAACCGAGACGGAGAGGGTAGTTTAGCACGTATCTTTTTAGATCAATATAGTCGGGATTCACCAAGGAGCAAAACCAAGTGGTAGGCTGCTCCTGTCGTGTTGGCGTAGGAACTCAAGCAGGGTCAGTCCGCACACGAAATGGCGACACACTCAACAGGACCCCTTTGGCCGACATGTGGCTCATCCACCGTCTTGTTTCACGTGCGATGCACCAAATTACAGTTGGAGCAGCGGTTGGAATTGGAGGCACCCCGGCCATAACGCTGCAGTAGTAGAAAATGAGCGATGAGGGGTCTAATCACAAAGCCCCACATTTCCCGCATTAAGCTGGACAGACGAAGCAACCATCATTTCACTCTAGGGCGCAAGAGCATAAAGAAAATAGGAAACAATGATGCATGCGATAGCTACCTAGGGCACCCTAGGGTAGGGGTCTCCACTATAGATCCTTCTTTTTTGAAAGCGCCTCCACTACAAATCGGCTTCTCCCTCGTCCTCTTGAAGAAAACCGATGATGAGTGCGGCGGTAGGGTTTGTAGGAGTACTACAGCTTGTGGGGCCACATCGTAGTAAACGGGTTCGAGTTGACGCCTTAAATATGTGTGGGCCGCTTGGTTTTACGGGAATGAGGCAGCATTTTGGGTTCGGGGACCAGTGGAGATATAGTATACATACAAAAATTGTGGACGTAGGTTCGACCGAAAGGCAATGATGCATGGGCCCTGCATTTTGATATACCCGGGGCCACATGAAATTTGCTACTCTACTCAAAACTAGTAAGGTACGCATGCATGGAACGCATGAGATTTCGAAACCAAATTATGAATAAATACACACTATAGCATTTAAAGCTTTTAGTCATATATGCATGATGTAGATGTTCATTTAGTTCTTATAGTTCATCTCATTCAAAATCAATTAGTTTTATAAAAATGTTAAGATTCATGGGGTTGTGCATTGTAAAGCATAAAGTAAAAAACAAATAATGACAATTCATTTAGAAAAAAAGTCAATTATGATATAAAAGATTCTAGAACAAAGGAGAAGTGCTTGTGTTTTGAGGTTTGTGCATTATGCTAAAGTTTAACCATGGAGTCTTCTAAATTGTACAGGTGGCAGATCTGGTGGAATGTTGATGATATCCAACGGCCAGTAGTGCTCGGGTTTTCCATCTCTGTACTGTCGAATTAGCTTTATCCAGCGACCATCTTTCAAAGTTATTGGCACACTATATAGTTCTTGTGCCATAGTTGCATGTTTTGGAAAAAAACTACTAGTGGGTTGTACTATCTATTTAGGAATAGAAGATGTATACATGGAAGTTGTAGGGAAAGAGATGACATGGAGCATCTCAATTCCTATGAGCAGGGATTGGAAAAGAGGTGTCATTTGGTTCACATCATAGGAACTTTTCTATTGAATCTAGAGATGACATGTATCTCAATTCCTATGAGGAGGGATTAGAAACGAGATGTAATTTGGTTCGTATCATAGGAACTTTTCTACTGAATATACAATAATGTTTATTTTCCTTTGAAATTAAGGGAGTATAGGAATCCATTAATATGAACCAAGTGGCTCTAAAGCTATAGAAATGATATCATGTTTATTTCCTTTGAAATCTGGAGTATATGAATCTATTCCTATGAACCAATTGGCTCTAAAGGAAAAAATCCTATAAAAATCATATCATAGAGTTCCTATGATATTCCTCGACACTAAAAGATGGTTGAAATTGCTGCGGGTGATACGATGGACTTTCTTTGTAGACTCCTCACCCATCTTTATAGTTACCTCTCGAAGATGAATGAAATGATATATACAGGGTATTCTACATGTGCAATTTGGTACACGAAAACTTTGTAAAAGTTTGCGAGGTTCGAATTTTCAATAAAGCTATATGTACTGCATTTCGGAACGGAGGGAGCATACAGTAGTTGCTAACACTCACATGGAAGATTTGTGTATAGGAGGAGTGGCTGTTCTGTTAAATGACATGGCAAAACTGACACTGTCGAATGCCGAACTAACGGTTCTTATGGCATTCGTCAGGAAAAGGCTTGTGGCGAACGTTTGTCGGATAATGATTTACGGACACATGCATTGCATTGATACATGCCCCCCTCTCTCTCACGCACATGCACCCTCACGAGTGATGACTCTCCCGAGTCCTCTCATAGACTCGTACATCGCACCCACCGTCTATCTGCAGGTAGACGTCACACACATATGTGCTCTTCACCCCCCCTCAGAACTTCTAAAAAACAAAAGACGTCGTGCACATTTTATTTTAGCTCACATGTCACACACTTATACTATTACTCTTGCGGTGAACGTTCTTTGGGCATAGTATATTGTACTCTCACGAAGAGAAGCGGTGCACGCACACACTAGTTATCTCACACCCACTCGTGGGTACACGTAGGAGCGCATTTTTTTGAAGCTGGTACAACAAAATCACTCCACTATATATATAAGCAGGAGCCTTAGCGCTTGCTTTACTAGGGTTCCTCTCATTCACTCTCTCATGCTCTCTAGATCTAAGCAAGACATAGGTGGCCACACTCTCTCTCAGCTCACGGCTGGTCACAAATCCGGCTGGACAACCTCGACCAGGGTAGGGGTGTAGGTGCATCGTTCACGCTGTCGTCGGCGGCGAGGGAGGATACCAACGGCTGTCCGCGCGTCCTGGTTGGAGGACGTGCCGTTCTCCCCAAGAGAGTGCCGGCTCGGGAGGGCCTCCGACCCCTTCTTCCTCCCTGTGGTATTGTGGCCAAGATGCGGCCTCCCGACGCCTTCTTTGCCACATGCCGTCGATCCTCAGGTATATATTCCTTCGAAACGGAACACCTGCCTTGCTCTACTGCCCCAGCTCCCTTCGTGTGGATATTTTTCTACTTCCGTCCGCTGTTCCAAAGCCACCTAGACTTTTACTATTATTAGAGGTAAAGCTAGTTCATACAGTCGACTCTAAGCGTTGGTTCAAACAGGGAAGGAAGTGGGAAAGCTGTAGCATGAATCTAGGACTTGGTTCTAAGAGGAAACGGGGGAAAGTAGTAGATACTGGCTACCCAACCGGTCTCTTGGTTGAAGAGACGAAGAAAGCATGGTGGATGGCGAAGGGTGGGGGGAAGTAGACCTATCTCTTGGTTGAAAAAGGAAAGGAAGTGACGGGTGTTGGGGGACAACGCAAATGAGAATGAGTAGGTCTAGATTTCCTGTGCTCACATAGGAAAATGTCGCCAAGGAGATAAAAAATGGGACAAATGCAGACATGCTGCCTGAGTGTTTGCCGCTCTCGATAGCCATATCTGCCTCACCACTTTATGCCCCTGCTGTCCCTACGCCCATATCGCTACTGTTAATGTAAAATCACATGAAGCATTAAGCAATGCCACCTAATGTCACTATAAGTAATGGTCTAGTGCCGTCGATAAATTGAAGCAATGCCACCAACATTTTATGAAGTACTTCCGTCTTGCTTTATTTCCCATGAATTGTGTTTTTGCAATTACACTTAAATCTCACACCGCTAACATTGGTTCATCCCGGTGGAACTGCACAAATTTGATTGCACATTTACTGACCATGTGCTACTCTCATGATAGTAATACTAATGCTATTGTTCTGCGTGTTAATCTAGTGGCATTGTTGATGTGATGTGATGCTACTTACTTAAGGACTCTTCATACTGTCAATCTAGTGCCAATTATAACACAATAGATGCTGTTGTTAATCATATGCCACTGCAAATATCTGTCACAGTTTTAATAACCGTATTTTGTATTTGCGCAAATAGGGATGTCTGTCTCCATATCATTTCAGGATGTCTGTCTCTGTATCGTTTCTATCCGCGCAATCAAAAGCACACACCTCAGTTTTAGTACAAATGCGCAAAATGAGATGGCTATCCCTCATTGCCATCGTCTAACCTCCTGTCTTCAAGGTATTCCTACATTGGTCGTAACTAAGGTAGAATAACCAACGCAATCTAAAAGCTGATTCGTACATTTTACTTCCTGATTGCAGTGCAGGGACGAGTGAAAACAACTGCATCCTAGTACGGAATGCACTTTCTACCAGTTCATCCATGGACCGAGGACTAGCTGGCACGACTGCACGGCGGTTTTTTGGACAGGTGCGCAGACAAGAGGCATTGTGGTCTGCTTATTTCTGCAAATAGCGGTGCTTACATTTAGTGGAATGCACAAGAATTTCACCTGGCCAGTACACTGCATGGTTCAGTTCAGCATTCCAGCTAAGACCACAATTATAATTGGTTATTCTGGAATGAGAGAACCTAACCCTTGATGGTGGCAACAAGAAAAAACCAGAGTGAACTCCAGGAAATTTAAGCCTGCCGGGAGGCCCTTCGCTCAGAGAAGCCTTGCTTGTTTTTTCCTGATTTGTAAACCTTCTCACAACTCTGTCTTTTGCTGTGAGCTAGTATATGTTTGTTATGTTCTATGAATCATTGAGATGTATAAAATTGCTTAACTTTTTCTTTTCAAGTTTTTATGAAGACGAGTTTAATGTGAGTGTTCCACATGAGCGCTGGACTAGCGTGTGAACGTTTGGAATTTATTACATTGTGACCTTAGTTAACTGCATGAACCACTGTAACAAGATACATAGTTTCTTATATGTCAGACAATAGATTGTTGATTGTTAGCTGGTCGATAGCCTAGTGTTGAAGCGAGCTAAGCCAATGTGCCGTGTTTTGCACAACTGCTTACAAGTGGGGTAGCACCAACAGTGTTTGCAAGTACTTATGTATACGTCGGCGCATAGTTCTCGAACGAGTGCTCTATTTCATCAAAACACACGCTGCTCGTATGATAAACCATGACAACTTATGTCTTACCATGCCATATTCATGAAAAAACTAGCGAGGACGCATCTGTTTTGGCAACCATTACGATGGTTCTCACATGATTCACGGGCACACAAAAGTAGCAGCATTTCCCATAGACGGATTCAAACAGAGCACTAGCCCCAGAGGGGTCGATAATAGGCAAGGTTCGGATAATTAGACACAATCCAAACTACTATTAAACACTAGCTGGGGCAACTATTTCATGTCGTGATCTAATTTGGGCTGGACACAAGATGGACCTTGCCATGAACATCATCGAGGACGTCCCGCAGCAGTTCAATCCTGTGAACCTTCACGAAGACAACCTTGTGGCCTTGCCACTGATAAACTTGTTTGTGGAGGCATGCCACGTCATCTTCCTGCGTAAACTTGACAAGAATAGTATGCCTCATAAACGAAGGAGTAGCTTTGAACTTCTTGTGCTTCAGTACACCCTGGACAACACGCCTGACAACAGTGAGGCTGGAATACAACTCTTCATTGGTATAACCGCAAATGGCTTCCAGGATCCAACAGCCTAAGAACTCTGTTTTCCCAGTGCATATATTTAGGTCATCCGCCTCATAGCGAGTGACATGTACAACCACACAATCCTTGTCTGCATCAGGGCTCTAATTGAAACAAAAACAAATTCTGAATTACTTTTCAGTATAAGAAACACAAGTTATTTAAACCACTATGTATAGCATGGCATCGAAGCTAATAAAATTTTGCATTATTAATCAGCACATACTTAGATGAAAAACCACAATCGAGATCGGCAAAGAAGAA